>NC_091472.1:200374726-200670389 GCF_036971445.1 Narcine bancroftii
ACGAAGGATATTGATGGTTTGATCAGGAGGGAAAAAAGGAAGGGGTTTGAAAATTAATGATTATTGAGTCACTTGACATTTGCAGGGGACATGGGTTAAGACGAGAAGGGAATTAGGAGAACAGAAAGGGTTATTGAAGTGAACTTGGTATGTAAGGCAAATCCTATCATCTTTATATTGAAGAGAATGGTGAAGGAAATAATAGGTCCCATCATGAACCATAGGCAAGGTCTATGAGTGGATCCATGGGATTTGAGCAGGGTCCTAAACAAATGTTCCTGGGCATTCATCAGGGAGAAGGACATGGAGGTTGGAGAGTTAAGGGAGTGATGACACTGAGATTCTGGAGCATGTCTGTCTCAGGATGAAAGAAGTGCTGGAAATAATGAAGTACATTAGGATGGATAACCCCACAGGACTGGATGACATCCATGCAAATATGCTAATAGAAATAAGGGAGAAGATCACTAGGGATCCACTTTTTATTTGCATCTTTGATAGCCTAGAGGATTGCATATGTTGTCCCTTTGTTCAGAAAGCCCGGTGACCTTTGCAACAATGGTAGAGAAGTTGAGGGAGAAGATTCTGAGGATTAATATCTGTGTTCACTTGGAAAGGCAGGGACCTATTCGGAAGAGGCAGTGCAGTTTTTTTTTGCAGGGGAGATCGTGTCTCACAAGATTGAGTTTCTCAAGGAGGGATCCAGGGAAATTGATGAAGGCAGAGCAATAGACATGGTGTATGTGGACTTTTGAAAAGCTTTTGACATGGTCCCAGATGGTAGGCTGCTCCATAAAGTTAAAAAGATCCGAGGCACGTTGGTGAATTGGATCCAAAACTCGCTGGGTGATAGGTTCCAGAGGGTGGTGATTTTGACTGGAAGTCGATAACCAAATGGTGTACTGCAGGGTTAGTGGTGGAGCCTTTGTTGTGTGCCACATAATGTTGAAGGGGTGGTGGAGGGGGCGGTGGGGGGGGGGAACAAAATTAGTAAATTTGAAGACAAAATTGGTGGAATTGATCAGGTAAAGAAAGTTGTTTGTAGATACAGCAGGATAGAGATCAGCTGGAAAGTTGGGCAGAGAGGCAGCAGATGGAAATTAATCCAGACAAGTGTGATGTAATGCACTGGAGCATCCAATGTTTACAGGACATACACAGTCAATGGAAGGGACCTTAGGAACCTCGATGTAGTAAAGAAATTTAGAGTGCAAACCTTAACTCCCTGAAAATGGATAGGGAAGTGAAGAAGGTGTTTGGTATCCTTCAAAGACCGAGGCATTGAGTTCAAGTATTGGGGCATCATGTTGCACCATTCGTGTAGGCTTAGAATATGGTTTACAGTTCTGGTTGCCACACTTTGGGAAGGATATGGAGGCAAGCGAGAGAGTTCAGAAGAGATTCTCCAGGGTGTTGCTTGGAATGGGAGGGGGAGGGAGGGACTTGGGAAAGGGATGTACAATTACAATATGTTGGGATTCCAATAGGATTTTCAAGCTTTATATTGATAGACATTTGGCCAGGACTTAAATAGGAAAGGAGTAAAGGGCCCTGAGCCTCATGCAGACAAACGGGATTAATGTGGACAGACATTTGGATTGGGATGGGTGAGGCAGGCTGACAGGGCTTGCCTTGGTGAGATGGGAAATTCTTTCACTCTGAGGGATCCGTATCTTTGGAATTTTCCACCCTGTGGACTTTGGGTACATCAAAGGCATGGTGATAAGCCTTCAGGAATGAGGATTGGATGGAGTATGCACAACTTGAAGGACTGATTCTGCCAATAAATGGAAGGAGCCACAGTGCCTCCTATACTGATTTTGTGCTCCACAGCTTGATCGAGTCCCTGAAGTTCTGGCGGACGAGGTTTCTGCTGTTACCAGCCTGTGTCACAGCCACCAAACGGATTGTGGAGGGTGAGAGCCACTGCGATGTTTATGGGGAGAAGCTACGATCTGACCAGGAGGAGTGGCAGCTTCTGGACGGCTTCATCCGCTTTGTGGAGGGTTTGAATCGGATTCGGAGAAGGCATCGCTCTGACAGAATCATCAGGGTGAGGTGGTCTCATTGCTCTCCACAAAAGCACGAGTGAAGCGAAGAGCTTTGTTTTGTGTGAATCTGAGGTTAATGGTTCCTATTAATTCTACTGCCAAAGTTCTGGCTTATCTTTTCAAGGTCGCAGGTGTCTGGCCAGCTTTTGGCTCAATTTCAAACTGCGCAATTCACAGACAGGTTTTCATGGTTTCGAGAATATTCTATTAATACAGCGTAGATGCCTCTTGCTTTAAATTAAGTTAATTCTTTTAGACAAATTTTATGAGCCTTTCTTCCAAACAAAGTTAACAATTAAAATTTTTCTTTGAATCAAAATATAGATGACCCTTTCCTTATTCTAATATATCCTAATTTCAAAGTATCATCTTCCAAAGACATGAGCTACGATATACCGAATTTCGATCATGTTAATCCAACAAATCCAACTCTGTGGCTGCTGCTTTATGTAGCTTTAATTCATTGATAAAAGGGATAAATATTTTGCATTGGTTCACATTAAGACTTTCATAATGATGAATAACAAAGCATTTACTGAATAATGATACAAAAAATATGTAGAGATACTATCTTAAAGGAATACATAACGGTATTTAAAGAGACAAAAAAATTCAAAGAAAAATTTCTCGTGCTCACGCCGTTACATCCTGAAGAATAATGAGCAAGCCGTTAGCCTGTGCTGATATTACGGCATATTACATCACAGTAAATGTGGTAACACTACAAACAATAGCACTCCTAAGAGATAGGTACAAAATTAACTAAGAGTTTAAAAAAAACACAAGGTTTTAATTTTTACAGTATTGAGTTCAAGATTTCAGCATCAGCAGTCTCCTGTGATTCCAGCTGGCAGAGTAAGATGGGACTGCTCCTTTCGCCGACTGTTACCTTCCGACTGTAATGACTGATTCTAACTAGACTGTCATCCATTGGAACCAGCGCTTTCCCAAATGTGACTCTTGTTTGACTAACTCAGGCTTTCCTCTTCCATTTCAGAAAGCAGTCCCCATCAAAGGCCTGCAGGTGACCGGGTCCCTGTCTGGTTATTCCCCCGAACAAGCAGGCCCACCTCTCGGGAAGAAGGGGACCTCAGCTTTGTCGGCCTTGTTGGAGATGGAGGCCAACCAGAGGTGAGATGGTGGAGTGACTGTACAATCGTTACTAAGCCAAGAGACATCAAGGTCAATGCTCACAGATAAGAGGGAGATCGGAGTGAATCCCCACAAATCTGAGGGACTATATGAATAAATTAATAAATATCGTTTCGTATATATGAGTCTCGGATGGTTAGTGTGAGCAGTTCCTTTGATCGTTCACCATTCTCACTACTCGTGGGAAGAAGTTGTCCCTCAGCCTGGTGATGCTGGACCTGATCCTCCTATAATCTCTTCCCCGATGGGAACAGCTGAAAGATGCTGTGTGCAGGGTGGAAGGGATCCTCAATGATTTTCTGCACCCTCTTCGGATACGATCCCAATGGATCATGTCATTGGGTGCAGAGGAGGAGGGGGGGTGGAGGAAGGGAGACTCCAGTGATCCTTTTTCAGAGGAAGAAGCAGTTCCACTTGAGGCTTGATCTGCAACAGAACCTTTGAATGGTGATTCCTGAAGGAACTACCCTGTTTGGGGGAAATGAACTTGCTGGTCCCAAAGTCGCACTGTGAGGATTTACACTGAGCAGCTGCACAGTGGAGAGAACTTGAAATCAGCCGCATTGGGGCCTTCTCTGAAATCCATCTCCTGGTTGAAAATGTGGCCTCCCCTGCCTCAAGCATGCTGCCAGTTACAGATTCTGTTTAACACTGGAACACAGAAATAATTGATTCCCATTCTAATTTTCCCAGGAGCTTTGAGGAACAGCAGGCCGTGGTGCATTCTGGGAAGGGAGCTGCTTCATTCTCTGAGAATCCTCCCCACTCAGGCGCAAACATTGTCAACGCTCCCACTCACGTTGACAGTCCGAGAAAGGTAAACCACTGCTATGATGCGACTGTGTCCCAGGGTGCAGCAGCCACCGGCTGTTTAAATTGATTAATTTTTTTTTAGAGATGCAGCACAGCTACAGGCCCTTCCAGCCCATGAGTCCCTGCTGCCCAAAATTTACTCATTTGACCAATTAACCTACTAACCCCATACCTCTTTGAAAGGTGGGAGGAAATAGGAGTCCCCAGGGGACTCACGGGGAGCGATCGTGATCGCGGGGAGCGATCGTGATCGCGGGGAGCGATCGTGATCGCGGGGAGCGATCGTGATCGCGGGGAGCGATCGTGATCGCGGGGAGCGATCGTGATCGCGGGGAGCATGTGCAGCAGATTTGAGCACGGGTCACTAGAGCTAGCACTAACTCACCACCAGCTCTGCAGTTTTAGGAACTGAAAGGGGCTGAAGTCGCAGTGATGTGGAGCAGGATTGACATGCTATTCCAGGGCAGCGGGCACACACTCTGTAAGCTCAAGTGCATGATTGTTGTGTTTAGAAAGCATCAAGTTCGGTGAGTTCACAGAGAAATGAGTCTGGACACAAGTGCTACAATCAAAGGTAACTTTATTGAACACACAGGAGACAAACAGAGGAAAATGTCAAATGATACTTAATTACTTTACTGCTAAACAACTATATAAACATTCTCATCGGACCCAGGTTGGACTCCAATACTAGTGGCCACCAATCTTCTACAATGCTCCCATAAGCGTACACACTTCACCGACAGGGACTTTCAGACACACTCCCAAATCCCTGTACCAACGGAGGGTGCGGCGCTCTGCAAGCACTGATCTATCACAGTACTATGGCTTAACTTAAGTGCAATGCACACTTTACCTGCGACTCCTCCAGCGATGTTCACGGTAGCGATTTGGCATGGACTGTGTCTGGCACTTAGACCAAGGGGCAGAGAGAGAGAGAGAGAGAGAGAGAGAGAAATGTGGCATGCGTTGATCTTTATACTGTTCTGACTGGCCGTCTGGCCATTGATGACACTGAGTCATTTAAATGAAGTGTGCACTAGTGGGTGATGGAGTCCAACTTTGATTGGCAGGTGATGCAACCTCTGAATATGTTTCAGTCAGGGAGGTAACGTGACCATCCGCAATCCACAATGTTCCAGACAGACAGAGGCCACATGTTCCTCCACAATCTACATATAGCAGTGGTCTGTCGCATAACTACTGCACTGCTGTCTGCCGAATCGTTGGCTCAGCTTTCTCCCAACCTGATTGCTGCCTCCTGGTTAATTATGCATCAAATTCCAACTCGGTGCAATCTGTCGAAGAGAGTTATTACTGAAACGACGCTGTTAGTGAAGCTCATATGGACTTCACTGTATCCTCTTTTGGATTTGATGCTGCAGAATTTTTCCAGCTGATAATGAGATCTGAGCTCCATCTCTCCATAGTTCTCCCTGGTTTATTTAAAGATTTACAGCACACAAAAGTGCTGCAGGAACTCAGAAGGCCATGCATCATCCACAGGAAGCAAGGCAGACACCATTTCAGGTCTGAGCCCTTCATCGGGAGTGTGGAAAAACAGGCAATTGCCTAAATAAAAAGATGTGGAGGAGGAGATGGAAGGGGGAGTAGCGCAGGTAAAAGGAAATAGGTGGATACAGGTGTGAGCTCAGCATTAAGTGCTTTTTACTTCCTATGGATGCTGCGTGAGCTGCTGAGTTTCTCCAGCATTTTTTTTGTACTGCGCTTGACCACAGCATCTGCAGGTTTTCTTCTTCACCTCCATTTAATGATATGCTTTGTAAATCTGGACGCCGTTTTACAAGTGCTAAATCCAACACTCATGACGGCGTTGAGTGGGTGTCGGCTGGCTGTGTGTAATGCAGGGGTCTGCGGACCTGACCTTCTGGTGACGTTACCATCTGCTGAGATGGATTCTTGGAAATGTTGATTCCCTGCTACAACTGGACCCCCTCATCTGGTGCGAGTCCTCCACCTGCTGGAATCTGTCTTGTGCACTTCGTGGCTCTTTTGAAATGCAGTCACTGCGGAAACATTTTAGATTCAAGATTATTTTATTGTCATGTAATAAAACAGAAAGTGTGTTATTACATGAAATTTCCTTGTTTTGTGAGGTGTTGGAGGAGATTTGGAATATCATTGAAGCCTCTGGAGACCATTCGGGCTGGTTGCATCCCTGTTCAGTATGGAGGCGCCAACTCTCAGGACAAGAATAAACCCCAGAGGGTTGTTAACTCAGCCTGCAACATCACAGGCACCACACTTCACTCTATCGAGGACATCTACAAGAGGCGGTGTCTTAAGACAGCAGACTCTATCCTCAAAGATCCCCACCACCCAGGCCATGCTTTCTTCACTCTGCTGTCATCGGGGAAAAAGATACAGGAGCCTGAAGACGAGCCCTCAGTGGCACAGGGACATCTTCTTGCCCGCTGCCCTCAGATTCCTGAATGAACAATGAACCACAGGCACTGCCTCACTTTGACTTTTTGTAAGATGGTTAATCTGAATGTTTGTACTGTGATGCTGCCACAAATTTTGTGACTTGTTCATGTCAGTAAATTCTGAATCTGAGAAAGGAAAGCAAAAGAGAGTGTCCTCAGAGTCACTGAATGTCCACGGATTCAACCCCAGCCTCCACTGCCTTCAGTCCAAACATTCAGCAACCTGAGCTCCAGCTCTGGCACAATTGGGAAGCCTCCAGCACCCACAGTACCCTCTTGCGTCCCACTACCTGCTACCCCTTCAGCCAGTCTCTAGCAGTCCGAAGCCTGGTGTGAATCCTTTTACCACAGATGCCTGCAGCCTGCGTAAATTCCTTGCCTTGAGACGCCAACAGCCCACCATTGCCTGCGTCTTCTTCAGCATTGCTGGTCCGTTGCCGAGCTAACCGTTCCGTGGGTCATCTCATCTGCTTCTTCAAAAATGTTTTCTGGTGCCCTGCGCTGGTCCTCTGCTGTTCCCTGGAGTCTGCAACCCCTCGTGGCTCCTGCCGATCATAAGTGCTCCCATCTTGGGCTCAGACCCTGCGGTTGCGGAATTTTAAAATAATCCACCGTTGGCTCCTTTAATAGGCTGTTTAAAGCCTGTATGTAGCCAACGACAATCTGACTGGCCAATTGGCGGAGCAGTGCTGTGTCTGCACCAGCAGCAACACCACCATTTATTTTTCAACAAACTAGAAAATCTTATCAATTACAATATCTTTTAGTCTTCCCAACCCGAAACACACACTGGCCATTATTTCACTCCATGGATGCTGCCTGACCTGCTAAGTTCCCTGCACCTTTATTCCCTCAAGATTCCAGTGTCTGCAATTTTTGTGTTTTCACACCGGATTCAACACGGGTCTCCGTTGGTTTGTGCTGGCGGTGTGGTTTCCTTTTTATCGGACTTGGGTTTGTTTCAGTGCTGCGTTTCGCCCTGCCCTCTACACCAAGTGATGTAGTTGTTGTTTGAGGAGAGCATATCCCAGATGAAGGGGAAAAGCACCGTGGCCATTGGATGAAAACTGGTGGCATGTTTATTGAGCAGGGTCCACTTGCAGCCAGGCAACCCTCTTCTTGCCCCTCCACCTGTATCCCTGAAACACGACAACACGCCCGAGGGCCCCTCCTTCTCTCGCTGAAGTCCTACTCTCCAGAAACAGGATCTGAAATTTGACCTGGACCCCATATGCATGCTCAGGAGTTCCAGCTCAGCGCATGAACACATCTTCCGGTGTTGTCTGCTGCTGAAAAGCCAGAATTTTCAATAAAAAAATTAACGACATGACATGGTAGAAGGCCTTCCCGGCCCAGGAAATCAGTGCTGCCAAATTACACCCAATTAACCTACCAACCCCATACATTGTAGAGGGTGGGACAAAACTGGAACAACTGGAGAAACCTGGAAACTGTAAAAAATGCTAATTGTATTTATGAGCCCAGAAAATTTGTTTTTTAATTTTCCAGCACCACAGTAGGATTCAGCTACATTTTGGGCATATGGCTCTTTAGGGGAATCTAGGACAAGAGGGCACAGCTTCAAGATAAAAAGGGCATCTATTTCTTTCGTCTGAGGATCGTGAGACTGGAATTTGTTGCCACAGGTGGCTGTGGAAGTGAGGTGGTTGGGTGTGTTTAAGGCAGAGATTGACTGGTATTTGATTGGTCAGGGCATCAAGGGTTACGGGGAGAAAGCTGGGGAGTGGGGCTCTGTGGGAGGATGGATCAGCTCGTGAGAATGTCGGAGAAGACTTGATGGGCCGACTTCTGCTCCTGTATCCTGTGAATGACATCTGTTTGTTTCAATTGCACACAGGTTCAAGCAGACCAGGTGTTAATTGGTGCTGACCATTCGGATTACAGCCCAGCTTCTGCATCCACTGCTGCACCTGGAGACAGGTCAGGCAACCTTCCAAGCTCTACCATGGGGGTCGCCCAGGCTGCAGGGGAGCAGGGTGTGGTGTCAACCGCAGCAGAGGGCAGGTAAGACCTTCGCTGGACTGCCCAGTCTACAGAGTTCTGAGCAATACTCTTGGACATAAAGTTAAACAGGAAAGTGCAGACACTGGCATTATAGTGGAATTGCTGGGGAAGCTCGACAGATCAAGCAATATCTAAAGGAGTTCTGTGACTTGCTGAGTTTCTCCAGCACTTTTTGTATTCCAATACTCTTTGACAAATAACTTTTCTTGTCTCCTTCCTGATGTATGGTTACATATTAGTATTTTCTGGCTCTAATCCCAGTCGTAAATCCTGTTGTATGACCATGTGGTGTCGGGCTTGTGGCGTCATGCAAATATTGAATTAATTTGTGCTCGCTCTGCACCATAAATCTCTGCAAAGTAAAGACAGACTGTTTCTGAAACCTTGTTTAAAAATGAGGTGAGACATCCCTGGTGACAACAGTTTTAACCCAAGGTACCCTGTGGCTCTTCCTATTTTCTGTTGTCCCCTACCTACTTTTGGCCCAAAACTTGCTTGTTCTTTATAATAGGGGCTTTTCAAAAATAAAGCTGAGTGAAATTTGATGCAGCAGGCAAACATTAGAACCAGGCAACGATTGCAAGAAGAGAGTCGACAAATTTGCTGCATTCTTTTTAAATGTCGAGGCAGCAGTAGCAAGAAAATTGAGCCTTTGATTCGAGACCTCCTCTTGTATTAAATAAAAACACAAAATGCTGGAGAAGCTCAGCAGGTCAAACAGTGTCCTTTATGTAGCAACAGTAAGGACAGGCAGACCCATAGAACTTCAAGAGAATTCCCAACTAATTGGCCAAGTAATTTTAGCCCATCAGTAATTTTAATAAATGACTATCAAAAAATTGTAGGTGTTGAACATCGAAAAATAAAAATAGAAAATGTGGGAAATAGTTGCCAGCCAGCATCTGTGCTGGGACAAAAAGTGTGAACAATGAAGCATCTTAAACATCAACTGTTAATGCTAATACTTTTTCTACACATGTTACCTGACCTGTGAGATGTTCAAGCACACTTTGATATTACCTTATAATATTTGCAACGAGCCATTGTCAGCTTTTTCATTTTAAAAAAAAGCAATTAGAGCTGTTGTGTAAAGATCCTTGGCACAAAAACTAGCTGAAGGAAACATAAATATGTATAATAAACATGGCACGTGTGCCTTAAAAGGATGAAGGACTTAATGACATTTAAGTCTGTGGTCCTCCGGTCTAAGTCCTTGGGAATCTAAAATAGAACATTTTACTTTGGCAGACTGAACACTCAGCACCATAGAAAGTATTCTCTCCGGATACACGCACTGCCAGAGGTGTTGAAACACTTTTGCTCCGTCCACTGCAACTGCAAGGACTTTACCCATTCCCACACTGACCTGTCCGTCAATAGCCTTTTATTCTATCTCGGCAATCTCCAACTGCTCGGCGTTAATATCAACAGCCAATTTCCAGGTACCCCCTCACCCCTATATTCATTTCACCCTCCCCCCCTTACTTTCCCTTATCTCTTTGGCTCCTCTCTTCACCCCTTCCCCACCTACCTCACCTGCCTGCCATCTACATCTTCCTTCTTCCAGCTCCTCGCCCTCGCCCTTCCTTTGGCTCCTCGCCCCCGCCCTTCCTCCAGCTCCTCGGCCCCACCCTTCCTCCGGCTCCTCGCCCCCTTCCCCTCCTCAGCTCCTCGCCCCTTTCCCTTCCTTCCTCCTATCAGACAACATCTTTTTCAGCCCTCTCCTCTTCCATAAGACCTAGGAACAGAATTAGGCCCTTCAGGTCATCAAGTCTGCTTCACCATTCAAATCATGGCTGATGTATTTTTCCTTTCAACTCCAATCTCCTGTCTTCTCCGCATAACCTTCTCCCAATGACAGTCTCCACATCTGAAGGTGACAGTGAATTCCACAGTTTCACTATCCTCAGTCTGAAAAAAGTTCTGAAGGGATGTCTGTACATTCTGACGCTGTGCCCTTTTGTCATAGACTCTCCCACCTCTGGAAGCATCTCCATGCCCACTCTCTCCAAGCCTTTCTGTATTCAGTATCTTATAATAAGATTACCCCCCTGCTCGTCATTCTCAACTCCAAGTACAGGCCCAGACCCATCAAATGCTCCTCGCACGTCAACCCTGGGATAATTCTCCTTTACACAACAGCTCTAATTGCTTAATGGACCCTCTCCCATGCTAGCACACCCTTCCTTAGATATGGGTCCACAATATGTACTCCAAATGTGGTCTGGTTCTCTTCCACCCTCTCATCCATATCCACCTATGACCCCTTTCCTGTGGCCTGTGTTCCTCTACCTGCCCCTTCTTCCCTCCTCTTCCCCGCCTTTTTACTCAGACACCTGCCTATTTTTTGCTCATGGCTTGATGCAGGGCTCAGGCCCATCACATTGGGTATAACTCTTTGCTTCCTATTGTTAGGAATTAAAGTACCTTTAAAGAAATTGCTCGAGACAAAAATTGAGAACAAAGAACATTTATTACTACAACAATGCAAAGTTGGGTGCTTCCCCTTACCCTGGGAATACACACACATACTGGGGCTCACCCAACTTTTATACAGTCAATTTCAGTATCAGAATGCCCTCCCCCTTACATTCTTCTGCCCCCTGAATGGGTTTGGCATAGGTAATTCTTCCTGCCTACGTGCAGTTTCAGTACACTTGGAGGACCAGGGGGGTATCCTGTCGGTGTCCCTTCATGTCATTGTCCTTATTCACACCTTCCTGATTCTCTGGGCTACAGTCTCTTGATATGCAGAGTTGACTCATTCTATCTAGGGTTGGCTAATTTCATATGTATAAATCTGTGTATGGTTAGCTAATTAGAAATGTATGACTTGGTACTTCTGTCCAGGGCTAGGAGACCCTTATCTGATCCAGACTACCTCAACTTCCTACATTCTATTGTACCTTACCATTCCTTATCTTAGTCCTATGGTCTTGTCACAAAGGATAGAAGATTCTTATGTTAATCGTGCTGACTCTGCTTTCCTGCATCCTAAGCCCCAAACTTATCCTGTTTGAACTGGTTTCAGCCATTTTACTGATGAACTTTAGTTTCTTCCATGTTCATAATTTTAGGTCAATTTTCCCATCTCTCACAATCCTCACTTTTCTTTTAGATCAGTAATACTGATCTTTCACCATGATCAGTGTTACTGATCTTTGGTTACTAGTGTCAGTGTGACTGATCCCCCCCCCCACTTTCCTCACTTTTCTTTTAGATCAGTAACACTGATCTTTCAAGTGTAAGGTGTAGTTTTACCCAGCTGGTCAATAACCGAATTGTAATGTCTGTGTAAAGTCTTTAGGTAGGGGAGCACCATGAAGGTCAGGGGAGTGAGTCCAGCTGCTTATTAGGGTTTGGAGTATCAGGCTCCAGTTCTCAGTAAAGAGTCTAGTCCATCCCATACGTTGAAATATGGAAGCAGTGTCTTTGAAGCACACGACCTTTGTTAAGTGTTGTCCCGACGAAGTCTGTGAGAGACGCTGCCTTCAGCAGCGAACGAGTAGCAGTAGTCAGGCGGTTCCGTTTGATTGTGGCTCGTATCTGATGTCCTCTTCAGCCCCGAACCCTAGGGCCACCGATCTCCGAAGGCTGTTTGGAGCCTGATATTAAAGTGTCAAGCAGCTCACGTTGTTGGAAACTGGTGCTCCCTTTCATGGGGTGATGAAAAGAGACCAAGCTGGGGGGGGGATTGTTTCTTGTGATTTAACTGTGTGTTGCAGCTTGTCTGCTAACATTCATTGAACTTGTGAGTTGCAGCCTGTCTGTGTACATTAGCATATGTGTCAACTCTCTCTCTGCTACATGTACAATCCAATGTCCTTTGTGAGGATTTTGACACCCTGCACTCTACTTCGCTCCTTTCCACGTTATATAACCACCAGATGAGCAGCAGCTCCCTGAAAACAGGTGTTCCCCTTCAGGGATGATCAGAGAGAGAGAGCCAGGTGGGGGATTATGTGTCTCGTGGTTGTGTGAAGTGTCTGTTTGTTTTGCGGTTAGCTTGTTAGTTTCCCCCTTTGTGTGAAATGTACATTGTTTGTTTTGCGGTTAGTCTGTGTACACAGGTGCCTCACTGTGTGACTGCCTATCCCCACTGTGTTTCCCTGATCCGTATTCTAAATACCTTGCCTCTATGCCCTCTCTAGCCTGTAAAACAGTACAATCTGTAACCTCTGCTACCCCTTCTCCAGAAGTACTTAAAACATCGAGAGTACTCCACTAAAGCTGTTTAATTCCCCTGGTCCGTATTGGGATCCCTTATATCCCATTATGACTATACATTAAATCTATGCCCTGTCTACATTCTAAAGGAGCTGAATTGTAACCTCTGCTGCCCCTATTCCAGGGGGGCTTAAAACATTAACGAACAATATTCCAAAGAAATTAGTAAACAACAATGAAGAATACATGTAAGCTCATTAAAATACAATAAGAACTTAATAAAACACAAAAAATGTAAAGCTCATTGAAAACTGCAATAAAATGCAAGAATAACTGAATAAAACCACAATAAATGTAAAGCTCATTGAAAACAGCAATCAAATGCAAGAAGAACTGAATAAAACCACAATAAATGTAAAGCTCATTGAAAACAGCAATCAAATGCAAGAAGAACTGAATAAAACCACAATAAATGTAAAGCTCATTGAAAACAGCAATAAAATACACAAAACTGAATAAACCATTAAAAAAAACGAATAAAATTGTAACATTATGGCACTTTGTCATTAATTCTTTGAATGTGGGTCCAGCCTTTCTCTCTTGTTCTTACTGCTGTGTCTGTAATTAAAAGTACACAGAAGGGACCATCCCAGGCAGGTTTTAGTTGATCCTCTTGCCATGCTTTTACATATAACCAATCACTAGATTTTAATAAAATGAATAACAATCTGACTTTCCTTTGTGTTAGTGTAAAAATTTTAAAATGAAACACAAACCATATTTGCATGGGTTTTGAATATGTTAGACCTTATTAAAATGCAGTTGGAGCTGCTTGTCTGTATGGGGCACAACCCTCCAATTTGTTAGAGTGAGTACATAACAGACATTGCAGCACAAGAGCCCCTGCAAGAGAACTTGAAACATATTCAACCTTTAGTTCTGCCTTAAGTAAAATGCCTTGTGCCACAGCTCACAGGAGCTGGCCTTATTTAAAACAGTCTGTAAAACAGGCACCAAAAAAAAGTTAAAAGATGTTCTTCTGAGGATTGCACACACAATAATTTAAGTACAGGCTAGTTTCTATTATATTCCACTTAAAAGTTCTGCTGCATGAATCCTGGAGCTTGTGGAGTCATTATTGAATCAAGAAATATTGGTACCATGCCAATCTCATTCTAACATGCCAATTTCTCCAGTCCTTAAGTCAAGATGTACTGAATAGCATCTGGTACAAGATCTGTGAGTTCTTAATGATATTATTATTCTTATGCACCCAATTGTTCTGAACTATGCCACCAATTTAAATCATATTCCACCTATTGCAGTACTCACACAGCACCATAGACCAGTTCGCAGGTTTATTTCTCCATTAAGCTGAATCCAGTTGCGCAGGGTTTACCTCCGTGATTATTTACAATGTAACTTCCGCACTACCGGATTTAAATATAAACCTGATGAATGGGGGAAAGTTATCATGAATTAAATAACAGCGGCAATACAGAGAAATTGTGCTGAGGCATTAATTTCACTCCAGAGGAAAATGCACCAGAGAAATGAATGATTAAACTTATAGGAATCCCCATAGGAATCCCCAGAGGTATCTTTATTCTCCAGAGGTGGGTGATCTTTAAACTCACGGACCTTGACTGCTGAATGTGTAGAAGAAATGTATTAAATGTGTTGATAGGGCTCCATACCTCTAACTGCAAGACAAGAGCCTGAAGCCTCAATTTCAAGTGCCACAGTGTACTTAAAGGGACATGCACACTCCCCCTTCAACTGGCTGATCCAGCCACTTTACACATCAGATCCTTTCTTTATCTCACATACACTTAAAGTTAAGATGTATAGAACTCACCCTATTTGCGCAAACATTTCTCCCTGCAAATGTTATAACATCACTCAACTCTCAGGTACTCCCTGTGCAAAATCACATTTAAATACAATTTATTTCATAAATTGGAATTAACTGGTAGTTAAATTCGCTAATTCTACAGTATTGAAAAACGATCATTTATGACATTTAATTTTTAGCATGAATTTTAATCAATATTGGTCAGTGACTGAAGTGGGAAGTCGTGATTTATGAAATTATCTCTGGTCTCTACTCTCCCACTCCCTGCACTTCTCCCAACATTCAGGAGCTGGCACACAGTCCCTGCCTTTTTTTTTTTTTTTTACTCATCTACTATTCCTTTAACTGCTTGCATCAAAATGTTAGCCTTTGCTTTCTGCTTATCCTCAGATGTCTGGACAAATGCTTTTTGTGTGATCTGTAGAAGCTGGGTTATTCCCTGCTCATGCCAATTTTCTGTCTTTTGTAATTTTCTCTTAATGTCTGGGGCTGAGTTGGTAACAAAACCTGTTAGTACCAATTGTTCCCCTGCTGGGGATTCTATGTCGAGACCCCCATATTGTATATATATTTGGTCCCAAAAATTGGTCTAACTGTTCGGCACATCCCTGGGGATCTTCTATCAGGGAGGTCAGTTCTTTCTTAAAGTTACACACTTCAGTACTGGTCAGGGGCACATTTACGAAACCGAGACCCTCTCTCATGGGAACTTCCCGCAGTGGTCTCATCCAATTGGTTTCTGGCTTATTAGGTCTGGGTTCCTGCTCCCTGGGAAATGAATCAAAGGGTTCTGCCCTTTCTTCCTGAAGAGTCTCACGCTGTTCTGAATTAAAGTTACCTCTCTCTCCTGCCAACAGAGGTGGTAATCGAGTGCTTTGTGAGCAAGTTATCATACCACTCCTGCTCTCTTCTCTAGTGGTGGGGGAGGTGGGGAAGGTGCAGAAGGGTAGGTCATAGGAGGGGAAGGAAAGATAGGAGCCGGCATAGGAGGAACATAGGGTGGAGGGAGGGAATGTAACACATCCCAACCCTGTGGTTCAGGGACAAGAGGTTCCTCCTCTCTCTTATCCCTGGATTCTTTCTCATTCAAAACCAGCTGTTCAATGGATCCCTTGAGCCAGCAGGCTGCATATTCCCTGCTCTCAACATTGTCTGGCTGGTTTTGATAGAGCCATAAGTTCAAAGCTTCACACATCCATTCATCCTCGGATCCGAATTTTGGCCAGTACACGGAGCTCCCTTTAACCGGGTATCCCACCCATTCATTACAACAATATCTGACCGTCGTCAGTTTGTCTTTACCGCGGGTCTTTCCTGTGCCCCACTCAGATAACATCATCCCAAGCGGGCTGTACGTAGCTATCTGGTGGTCACGTCCTGTGTCAGGACTCTCATCTCTACTGCCCGCTATTCCCATACTTAGGAACAAGTAAAATACTCTTACCGAGTTCTGGCAGTACTGCTCTAGCGCGCGTCCTTCCGCCGTTTGTTCTCAATGCCTCTTCTCGGATATCACTCGCTTCTTCCACTGACCAGCCACCCGTCGCCCGTGAGTCCAGCTGAATCAGCCGGGGTGCACCTACTCTCGTCGTCGGGGTACTCTGTCAGTGGAGGGAGTGTGATCCCGGACGAGCCCCCATTTGTTAGGAATTAAAGTACCTTTAAAGAAATTGCTCGAGACAAAAATTGAGAACAAAGAACATTTATTACTACAACAATGCAAAGTTGGGTGCTTCCCCTTACCCTGGGAATACACACACATACTGGGGCTCACCCAACTTTTATACAGTCAATTTCAGTATCAGAATGCCCTCCCCCTTACATTCTTCTGCCCCCTGAATGGGTTTGGCATAGGTAATTCTTCCTGCCTACGTGCAGTTTCAGTACACTTGGAGGACCAGGGGGGTATCCTGTCGGTGTCCCTTCATGTCATTGTCCTTATTCACACCTTCCTGATTCTCTGGGCTACAGTCTCTTGATATGCAGAGTTGACTCATTCTATCTAGGGTTGGCTAATTTCATATGTATAAATCTGTGTATGGTTAGCTAATTAGAAATGTATGACTTGGTACTTCTGTCCAGGGCTAGGAGACCCTTATCTGATCCAGACTACCTCAACTTCCTACATTCTATTGTACCTTACCATTCCTTATCTTAGTCCTATGGTCTTGTCACAAAGGATAGAAGATTCTTATGTTAATCGTGCTGACTCTGCTTTCCTGCATCCTAAGCCCCAAACTTATCCTGTTTGAACTGGTTTCAGCCATTTTACTGATGAACTTTAGTTTCTTCCATGTTCATAATTTTAGGTCAATTTTCCCATCTCTCACACTATGGACATTGAGTTTCTTTGGCACTTTTCTATGTTGCACTTCAATCACATGACCTGCACGCTTTCCTGTTTAACAGCATTAGATCTTTGCTTTCGTCTTCTGTCCCCTCGAAATGAATGCTAGCATTGTATTTGTGCTCCTTACTATTTACTCAACCTGAAAACCAACCTGTGGGGAATCCTGCACGAGGACCTCCAGGATCTTTTGGACCACCACTTTCTAAATTCTCTCCCCATTGAGAAAATAGTCCACCTTTATTCCTTTGACCAAAGTACATGACCATATCCTTCCCTGCGCTGTAATCCATCTGTCACTTCTTTGCCCATTCTCCCAACCTGTCCCTCTGCGGATGCCCTGTCTCCTCCACACTATCCGCCCCTCCACACTATCCGCCCATCCACCTATCCTCATATCACCCCACCCCCTACAAAGTCTGCCATCTAAACCGTTTACATGCAGCGTGAAATAGCAGACCCAACCCCAATCTCTGATGAACACCACTTGTCACTGTAGCCAGCGAGAAAAGCCCCTCTGTTAAGGGCCAATCTTCTCATTCTGGTGCACTTCTTCCCCCCCATCCCCTACCTCCCACCTCCCAGCCCTGAGCCACTGCCCGACTCTTGGTATTCCTGATGAAGGATCCTGTGCCCGAATCGTTTACCACCTATTGCTTTCCATGTATACTGCCTGACCCGCTGAGTTCCTTTAACACTTTCATGGTTGTCATGGTTCAAGACAAGGCATTGCTGCCCTTCAGCACTGAGGGAGGATATTCTAATGAGGTGGCATGGGTAAAGGTGAGGAACAGAGAGGGCGTTCTTACTTTGCTGAGGGGGTATAGTTAACAGGAAATGGAGGAGCAGAAATGTAAGGAAATAATAGAGTGCAGATGTTTATAAAGTAATGGGGTTAAATACAAATGAGACTGTCTGATCTGGGAAGATAATCAGGCTCGGGCCTGGTCAGTACTTGGAGGGGAGACGGCCTAGGAACACCAGTGCTGTAAATTTCTCTGAGGGGCGCTGGATAAAGTGGGGACTCTGTGTCTGCCTTACGGTAGACAAAAGTTGAAGAATTTCATGTATGTTACATTCTAAATGTAGTATTACATGACAATAATGGAATCTTTGCCTTTATAGTCCTGAGGGATTTCAATTCCCTAAATATTCAATGAGATTGACTTCGAGGTGGAGTATACATGAGGGCGTTTTGACTCAATGAGTAGATAGACTAATGAGAGAGGGAGCATCAATGGACTTTATTTGGGGGAATGTAGCTCCTCAGGTGGAGAGAGAAAAATTTGGAGCAAATGGTCTTAACTCCATACTTAGAGAGATATAAACTTGTGAGGGCTATGGATAGGATAAATGCAAATGATGATGGTTGAGACAAGAACTAGGGGTCGTGGACTAAAAGTGAAAGATGAAATTTTAAGGGGGCATTCGAGGTAACTTCTTCAGTCCGGGTGATGAGAGTGCAGAACGAACAGCCAGCAGAGATGGTCCATGTGGGTTTGATTGTGACATTTGAAAGAAGATTGGATAGTTATGTCAGTGGGAGGGGTATGGAGGCCTATGGTCTGAGTGTAGGTTGATGGGACGAGGCGGAATAAATAGCTCAGTGTCAACTAGTTGTGCTGAAGGGCCTGTTTCTGACCTGTGGTGTTCTATGTTTGTGGCAAAGGAAAAGGATAGGCCAGGATTAATGGTCTTCAATTGGAGGAGGGGAAATTTCATTAAAATAAGACAGGATCGGGCAAAGGTAGATTGGGAGCATCACTTGCACAGGTGCTTCCTGAACACTTGTGGATGCCATTTATGCATTTTGGGCTGCTGATCACAAAAATCACCTTACAATTTTCCTATCGTGTACCGTTGTTTAGATATAATCTATTTTTGTGATTTCCGGTCATATTTTGTCACTTGCAGACAGGATTAAGATCAATCCAAAGAAATGTACAGAGTAACAAGGAAAAGAATAAGGCATATTTGAGAACCAGGGGTAACCTGTGCATGGAGCCAGGGCAAACTCAAGGACACAAATGGATTCTTTTTATCAGTATTCGCAAAGGAAATGGACTTCCCCTCTCAGCACTTCGACTGAAATATTTGGTGTTGTGTTACCTTGCAGCAACCAGTTGTCCTCTGGGATTGCAAGTGCATTGACATCGTCCTCCTCTCTCGCAGAGATACTGGAGACAATGAAGCACCCAACGTGAGTAGGAAATCTCCCACAGTTACTTGAGCACGTGGGAAAATAGGAAATCTCCCACAGTTACTTGTGCACGTGGGAAAATAGGACTCCTGCCCAGTTCCATGCACATTCCGTACCATAGCTTATTGTACACATGATTGGTTGAAAGTTTGAATTTAGTGAAGACATACATATACATACATACACATTATGCATGTAAATATGTGTATTTGTATACTGTATGTATGTTTATACACACTCTCACGTGTGTGTGTGTGTGTGTGTGTGTGTGTGTGTGTGTGTGTGTGTGTGTGTGTGTGTGTCTGTGTGTGTATGTAATGCATATTAATTATATAAAATGGGTTTTTTTATCTTTCACTCTCTAATGACCAGAGTCTGATGCCAATCTCTTGCTCCTCGTGTGTGGCAGGACGTGATGTCCTGGGACAGTTGCGGAGCTCTGGGATTTGGCAGTTTTCCAGTAACTGAGTTCAGATCGTGATAGGGAGCACATATCTTTGTGGAAATCAGGGGCAGGACAATAAAACTGTAAACCCATTCAGGACCCGGCTGAGGCAAGTAAAAAGGCTGCCTTGAAATGAGTGGGTCCTTCACTGCCGGGACTGAATGAGATGTATCCCAGCTTACTACAGAAAGCGAGGGAAGAGATTGCTGGGGTGTTGGCAATGATTTTTGCGACCTTCCTGGCCATAGGAAAGGTACCACAAGATTGGAAAATGGCAAATGCAGTCCCCTTGTTTTGAAAAGGTAATTGGGTGAATCCTGTGAATGACAGAACTGTGAGTCTTCTTACATCAGTGGTGGGCAAACTATTGGATAAGATTCTTAGGGACAAGATTTACTTGAATTCAGAGAAGCATGATCTTCTCAGGGATGGTCAGCATGGCTTTGTAAAGGGCTGGTTGTGGTTCACAAGCCTAATTGAGTTTTTTGAAGATATGACAAAAAAAGTTGATGAAAGTAGGGTAGTAGATTAAAGATAATTTTATTTTCATGTAATAAAACATATATAATATTACATAAAATTGTATTTAGTTTGCCCTAAGCAAATAAGATTCGCTATCAACAGAAATTGCCCGGCACCCCTTACAGTCAGAGAGAGACAAGAAAAGAGATTCCCTTCAGAGTCACTGAGTGTCCAAGAATTCACCTCCAATGCTCCCACAGCCTCTGCAGCCGCACAGACTACAGTCCAAACTATCAATAACTCAAGCTCCAGATCCAAACCTCAGACATGACCAGGAAGCCTTTAGCACCCTCAGCCCCTCAGGAGCCCCTCACCCTCAGCCCCTCAGGAGCCCCTCACCCTCAGCCCCTCAGGAGCCCCTCTCTTAGCACCCTGGATCTGATACCTAGTATCCCTTCAGGCAGTCTCTGGCAGTCCACAGCTGGTGTAGGGCCCTTGACAACAGGTCACACCAGCCTGCATAGCCCACTGCCTCTGTATTCTTCAGCTTCAGAGTCCCTCACTGGTCTGTCACCATGGTCACCATCCCTTAGGGTCATCTCCTTCGATTATCCTTCTCAAATGGAGAGTGTTCTCCTTGTTTTCTGGTTTCCTGCGCTAGTCCTTTGCTTCCCTGGAGTCTGCAACCCCTTGAAGCCGCTGCCAGCGCAGGTGCCATCTTCTTGGGCCCAGACCCCACAGTCACAACATTTTAAAATAAACCACTTTAGACTCCTTTAACAGGCCTTTGAAAGCCAGAATGGAGCCAATGGTGGTAGGACTGGACAGTAGCACCCTGTCTCCGCTCCCCACCCACCCAAGGTCTGCACCAGCAGTGACACTGCCATTACCATAGCTCTGGCAATGCTACCATTTTTTTTTTTGCCATGAATATGGATTTTGGTAAAGCATTTGATAAAGACCCCCATGGTAGTGTAACAATATTAATATTTGGGGAGAATTTATAAGATTTAGAGTAGATCACATACATTCACACATTTTAAAACAGATCTTATTTGAAAGAGTGAAGAATTCACATTGCAGGATCTCTGGAGAATGTAAGCACCTTTCACAAGTGGGTGTTAATTGAACTGACTTCATAAAATGCTTGACCATTGTCTTGCTGGAGTCATGCTGTCTATCAGTACCCTTTCTGCAAAGTGCTCATAGAAAGGTCACACCTGGATTTTGTTTATCTAACAACATATGGGAGCTGAAGAAAGAACTCCTGTTGTTTTGCTCAGGAAGGTGGGGGTTTTGCAAGACATGCTCTCTTTGGAGTTTCAGTTGGAAGAAAGAGAGAGTTGAGTTAACAACTCAGTCAGTCAGTCAGTGTGTGGGACACTGACAAGTAACTGAAAAGTGCAATCCAGGGAAAACTGTTTGAAACTGATGAAAGCAAGTTCCAGAGCAGTAGATGGCTGGAAGTGCTATCTGTCTAATGTTTCTCTTGAAATAGAGGAAGGAATAGAACTCTGTGGTAGCTTGAAGAGGTTTCCATCTAAAAGACCCTGATGGGTCAAGTTTCATCAGCAAGACCTGAGGTGACTCGTGGTGGTACCTCGTGGTCGTACCTCAGTTGTGGAAATCTGGATCAACAATTATCTCTCTCTGCAAACCCTACAAGAACCTTCATGAGCAGTAAACATTTACCTTTCAAGCACCAAACCTGGTGAACTTTATACATATTAAATTCTGTACACAGTATGGTGATTGCCTGCAACCAGAGAACTTGGAAGAAGGAGAAGTGAGATTGAACTGTGAACCAAAGAACTTTTCTTATATTTACACAAACATTGCATACACGTGCGCTTAGAATTAGAAGGGGGTTAATTTGGGTTAGTTAAGTATAGAGTTAAGTTAATGTTTGATTCTATTTTCATGTTTGAAGTTGATTAAAAATAACTTTTGTTTTGAAAGCCACTTGTCTTTGTGAATGTCTATTGCTGCTGGGTTTTGGGGTCCTTTGGGCTCGTAACAGTAGACTCATTCAGAGAGTCATGAGGCATGGGATCCATGGAACCTTGGGCTGTGTAGAATCAGAATTGTTTGTCTGCATGAAGCAGACCGTAGTAATAAATGGAACATATTCTACCTGACTAATGGAGTTCCGTAGAGATCTGTTCAGGGAATCTTGTTCTTTGTGATTTTTATATGATCTAGACCAGTGGTTTTCAACCTTTTTCCTTCCACTCACATCCTACTTTAAGTAATCCCTATGCCATCAGTGCTCTGTGATTGCTTAAGGTGGGATGTGGGTGGGAAGAAAAAGGTTGAAAACCACTGTTTTAATCATCCCTAATTGACTCGCTATGTGCACGGTTTCATAACTCCAAAGGAAATGGGCCAATGACAATTTTTGTCCAGCAAAATATTTCAGTAACAATTGGGTCTAGAGCAGTGATTCTCAACCTTCCCTTCCTTCCCACTCACATATCACCTTAAGCAATCTCTTACTAATCACAGAGCACTGATGATATAGGGATTACTTAACGTGGGATGTGAGTGGAAAGAAAAAGGTTGAGAACCACTGATCGAGATGAAGAAATGGAGGAATAGGTCAGTAAGTTTGCAGATGATGTGAAAGTTGGAGGTGCTGTCGATAGTGGAGAAGGTTGTTGTAGGCCACAACAGGATAGAAGCAGGATGCAGAGTTGAACGGAAAAGTGGCAGATGGAGTTCATTCCGGATAGGTGCATTTTGCAAAGTCAAACTTGAAGATGGAGTACAGGGTTAATGGCAGGATCATTAACCTTGTCGAAGAAAAGAGGGACCATAGGATCCAAAGCCATAGATCTCTCTAGGTTGATAGGGTAGTTAAGAAGGCCCGTGGGATGCTGGCCTTCATTAGCAGGGGGAGTGAGTTCAAGAACTATGAGGTAATGTTACAGCTCTATAAAACTGTGGTGAGACCACACAGAGAATTGTGTTCTGTTCTGGTCACCTCATTACAAGAAGGATGTGGAAGCTATGGAGAAGGTGCAGAGGAGATTTACCAGGATGTGCCTGGGTTGGAGAACATGTCTTATGAAGCAAAGTGTACAGAGCTAGGATTTTTCTCTCTGGAATGAAGAAGGATGAGAGGTAACTTAATAGAGGTTGACAAGATTCTGAGCGGCATAGGTAGGGTGAACAGCAGCACATTTTTCTCAGAATGGGACATTGGGGATAATGAAGTAGGGGGTTTTCTGGGGGTGTGCTGGAAGTGTGGCTTAACTTGGGTTTGGCCTAGAAGGAGTAAACACCAAAGTTTGGCAGACACCATAACAGTCAGAGCTGTGCAGGTACTTAAG
This sequence comes from Narcine bancroftii, assembly GCF_036971445.1. Taxonomy (NCBI): domain Eukaryota; kingdom Metazoa; phylum Chordata; class Chondrichthyes; order Torpediniformes; family Narcinidae; genus Narcine; species Narcine bancroftii. The sequence goes on from NC_091472.1 coordinate 200,398,023, forward strand.
ATCCTTGTGAGAGCCAAACTGGGAGGCCTGGAACCAGAGCTGGAAGTCGCAAGGCACAAGATCACTGACCACGGTCAGTGAGTCCAATTGGACGGCAAGAACAAAGTTGCCTTTGCTTGAAAGCTCTTTGATCTTTGTTGGGAAGAGTATAAGTATTAAAATGTGCTGCAGTGAATGTTAAATCTCCATTACCCCATGAGTCAAAGAACAATTTTGGCTTATTTACTCCAGTAATAAGTTGTACCCAGAACTGTTTGTTGCTAATCATGATTAAGTTGCATTAGCACAAGAAGGGATGACAAAAATATCCTAGTATTTTTTGGTATTGATCCTCTTCTATGATGAGGGCCTGTCTAAAGCAACTTCAATCTTTCTGACACCTGGCCCAGAACATGTAAATAATGGTTTTATGATCCTGCGGAACTCAGATCTTAGTTTCTGCTTGCTCCTCCCTCCCAGGACTGGTGTTCAGCTGCTTCCTGAACAGAGGGGGCTGCCCCCCAATTGCTTCATCAGTGCCGAAGTGGTCCACTGGCTCATCAGCAACGTTGAGGGTGTCCAGACGCAGTCGCTGGCAATTGACATCATGCAGGTACAAGAGAGTGCTGGTCCAGCATCACCTCTTGCCCACCACCCTCAGCACCTCCTCCCCCTTCCAGATGTTTAATTTTTAAAAAAAATATACTGTACGGTAACAGGCCATTTCGGCCCACGAGCCTGTGCCATCCAGTTACACCCAGTTAACCTACACCCAGTTAACCTACACCCCGGTACGTTTCGAATGATGGGAGGAAACCGGAGTTCCCGGGGAAATCCCCTGCAGACACGGGTAGAACATACAAATTCCTTAAGATTCAAACCCCAATCCTGATCACTGGTGCTGTAATGGCGTTGCGCTAACCATGCCACCCTACTAGTTTCAGACTCCATTGACTCAGCTGCACTGATGTCTGGCCTTACAATTGTCCTCCTCAAGACCCCACCCTGGCCAACTTTCCCCAGACTGTGAAGGGAGATGCCTGGCAAAATGCCAGCTCCCTGATCACTGTTTACATGGGCATCAGATTGGTTCATGCTGGAGTCTGATGTGTTGTTGCCCTTGGTCAGGCCTGCACAGTGTCACAGTGTGAGTAGTATCCTTGAAATCCTGCACCACCTTTTCTTACCACCTTAAAGGAGACCGTTTGACCCATTTAGTCTATCTGCAGTGGTAGATTCCTGAGTATGTTTCCGGAACCATTAGTATTTCTTTCCATATCCTGGTCAATATTTGTTCAGTCTTCTCTTATTTTCTTACATCATATAAGAAGGTCATTTGAGTCTATCCTGGCTCTTGGAGGCATCCCATCCCATTCCCTCTCTTAGTTCCCTGAAACCTACTTTCCCCCACAAGTTCGTCAATTCCACCCTGAATCCATAAATCACCCCTCACAAAAGTAGTGATGCACAGTGGCCAGTTAACCCATCGGCACACCTTTGAGGTAGGGTGGGGGGGGGTGGTACTTCCTCACCTCGAGAAAACTCAGGACCTTGGAGAGTCACAGAGTTGTACAGAACAGAAGCAGTGGCCCTACGGCCCACCACATCAATGCTGACCTTTTTTTGTACATCCTCTCTAACCCCATGTGACCACGTTGGGGTCGAACCTTTCTATTTCTCACCTAGTAAAAGTGTCTTCATTATTGTATGGTATTCCACCACTAGGGTGGCACAGTTGGTGTAGCCGTTAGCGCAATGCTGTTACAGCAGCAGCGATAGGGACCTGGGTTCTAATCCCACACTGTCTGTAAGGAGTTTGTATGTTCTCCCTGTATCTGTGTGGGTTTTCCCCAGGGGCTCCGGTTTCCTTTCACTATTCAAAACGTGTCGCAGATTATGTTTATTGGGTCTAATTGGGCTGCTCAGGCTCGTGGGCCAAAAGGGCCTATTACCGTACTAAATGTCTACATTTTTTTCAAAATTTAAATTCTTCTTGGAGTGAGTTCCAGATATCAATCACTCTGCGTTAACAGAAACTTTTCTGTCAGATCCTTCCGTTCATCTTTAACCTCTGGCCTCCTGTCTTTGGTAGCAAGGGATCAAAGATTTTGACTCGATTCCATCTCTGTCCCTCGCAGCCTTGCATACTTCCCTCAGTCTCCTTCACTCCATGGAGAGACAAGCTCAGCCTCTCTGATCTCTCTTGTAAATGAAGTCCTCTAACCTTGGCGAATCTCCTCTGCAAGCTCTCTACCACAGCCACATCCTTTCTGTATTGAACAGAGAGAATTGAATAAATTCAAAGCTTCCGCGTTATGGGAAGCTGCAGTGAGATATGATCATTGCCACGTCAACTTGTGAATTCACGTTTGAAAGTGTTCTGAGAGTGGAGATGCTGGTTATAACTGATCTCTGCCATTGGCATGGAATCAGCAGCCTCCACATCCTTTCCCTGACTCAGAAGCGAAATGGTTTGCCTTATTCCAGCACTGGGGAAGACCAGTTTTTCATGCTCAGGAACCCCTTCCCCTTTTTGTGGAGTCATAAAGGCCTGGAGCATGGAAACAGACCCAGTTATCCTGTAGATCTCTGTCCAGGCCATTCAAGTGCTCATCTTGATACAGAGACTCTGGTTCCACCAAATTCTCAAGCAATATATTCTGTATTCCAAGTACTGTACCCCCTACTCTCTGTGGAAGAAGGGACCCCTTAGATCCACTTACCCATTATCCCAATCTCTGCCCTCTAGTTTAATCTGTCTCTGATGGGGAGAAAAAGTCCTCTGCAGTTTACCCTAGCGACACACTTCTTAATTTTGTATAGAGGTACACAATCCTTTATCTGGACATCTAAAATCTGGAAAGCTCCAAAATCTGGCAAGTTGGGCGGGCGAGGGGGGGAGCGCAGTAGCGCGAGTCAGGCGGGCGAGAGACCAGCAGCGCGAGTAAGGGGGAGAGACCGGCAGCGCGAGTCGGGCGGGTGGGGGAGGCGAGACTGGCAGCGTGAGGCAGGCGAGGGCAAGAGACCATCAGCGTGAGTCAGGCAGGAGAGGGTGGGATAACAGCAGAGTGAGTTGGGCGGGCGGGGTGGGGTGGGGAGACTAGCAGCGTGACTGGAAGGAGGTGGGGGTGGATGCGGCAGCACAATTCGGATGGGCTTAAATCTGGCTTTCCGAAATCCGGAACACACTGTCCCCCATGGATTCTGGATAAAGGATTGTGTACCTGTACCTTTATCATATCTACTCTTACCACCTCCACTGCAGGAAAAACAGGTCTGCCTCTCCATTCTTTCCTCATAACTAAAACATTCCGCCCCAGGCAACAATTCTGTGAATCTCCTCTGCAGTCTCTCCAGAATGGACACAAACAGCAGTGCAGTGATCACAGCTGCATGCGCAGCTGAAGCCTTGCTGATACTTTATGCAGTCGATGCATTACCTCCGTGCTCCACTGCAGCCATTCACAACACTTTTTGAGCTGTTGCCCACTTTGGACTCTGCGCAAAGTTTATGGACCCTCCCCCAATCACACCGAAGCAATCAAGTTTAATTGGTTTCTTCTGTACTTCATCCTACCGACTACGTAAAAAAATATTTTATGCTATCAGTCCATGGGCTTGGTAAATGTGCTGTGGTCCCTGTTAAGAATGGCTACTCTGGTGTGCAGTTACCTGATTAATGAAGGTTTCCTTCCTCACCACGTTATCTAACTGCACAACTTCTTGATGCTACTTTTATATGTTCAACTGTCCATTTTGTCTTTTCCGTTGATACCCCTTTGATATTTTTCACAATCTTTTTTTTCCCCCCCAGATTTGTTTGTACATCAGGGCAGAAGTGTCTTGGAATCTGAATCACAAGATATCTCCTCCTTTAAACTGGAAATTTTTACATTTGTTTACAGCACGGTAGAAGCCGATTCTGGCCATTTAAATCCATGCTGCCCAATTTCACCCAAATTAACTTTGAACCCCGTATGTGTTAGAGAGTGGGAGGAAACCGGAGCCCCCGGGGAAAACCCACGCAGTCACTTGTACAAACTCCTTACAGACAGAGCGAGATTCGAACCCCGGTTGATGGTGCAGTTATAGGGCAAACTGCTACACTAATGCATTCCTCCCAAAGCTAGCCCCTTTAGCTGCCAATCCAGACATTAACGAGGGAAAGGGTGATTCGAGCCAAGAATGGCTTGCTCTCAACGTGCAGTGGGTAGCATCCTCCTCCTGAGGACCTGTCTGAGGCATGAAGCTCGCAGTGGGGCTGATCTTGCATCTGACCTGTGGCAATCATTGACTCAGGGACTGCCACTTCAGGGACCATCGCTGCCACTTGGCCACAACTTGACAGCATTGCACTAGTTTCTATCCCCAAAGGGTGGCTGGAATAAATGAAACCCTCAGGACAGCACTGCCACCAGCAGGAACTGCTGCTATCTCATTACTCCAGCATTTGATCCCAATCCCTGACGGTGTGAAGTTCAAATGCTCTCCCCATGGACTGCACAGATTACCTCCCCCATCCCAATGACCTGTCCTTTGGAGGAGAGTGACAGGAGCATCAGGGCATTTTTCTGGGTTGTAGGAAAATAAACTGGGGTGAGGAAGGAATGGGGGTGGGGGGGGGGAGGAGTTGCGATTGCTCAGAGAGCTGGTGCGAACTTCCACGTCCTGAGAAAGCCCTTGCACCCTGAGGCCCTGTTACATGTGCGGACTCCAGCGAGTGACTTGCTGAGGGGCTGTGAACCCGACTATTGCTTTGTGTAACTCTCTGCAGAAAATGCTGGACGAGCACCTGATCATGCACGCCTTTGAGGAATCCATGCGGACCTTTGTGTATGGCTTCTACCTGTACAGACTCCTCATGGACAAGGACACTGAGAAAGGTACAATACAATTCAGTCCAGCACCTGTAGATCCTCACTATAAACCAAATTGTTTCTCAACAAAAGAATTGCTTTTCAAGGCATGATAGAGTGAGACAACGCAGCACAGAAACAGGTATTTCTGCCCATCCTGTCTGTGCTGACCCTTTTATCCACGTGAGCTGCTCCCATTTGTCTGCGTTTGCCCCAGTAATCCCTCTAAGCCTTTTTTCCCATGCAGCTGTGGAGTAGATTTGTCCACAGGATATGGACAGAAACCGAAGACTAGGTCTTGTTTGAATTAGTGGATGTTGGTCAAGAGCCTTTTTTTTCAAAAATAGGCTTTATTCACAATAAAATATTTACAAAAAAGAAAACCATTCAAAGCCTTTTTGCACCCATGGTGTCAGTTATATGTATACATTCCCATCAATGTACATTGTTACATTTGTTCTTTAAACACATCGTTATGGCACCATGTCACTTCTCAACACCCCCCCCCCACCCCCGGCCCCTCTGTTGTTTGAGGGACTTCCCCTCGGTCTCAGCCCCTCAGTGCCTGATAATATAAGCGTTCTTAACTGTGGTCTTTCCCCACAGCACCTTCGCATTGTCTACACCAAACCTCAGTGTGTCCCTTAGCATTTACTTCAGCACCCTGGAATGCACCAGTCGGCTGAAAGACCAACAAGCTTTGCCAGACCAAAGTGCATCTTTCACCGAGTTGATGATCCTCCAGCAGTTCTGGATGCCTGGCTCTGTGTGCGTCCTGGGAACAGCCTGTAGTTCAGAGATTCCTCTGTCATGCCGCTGCTGGGAATAAACCGTTTCAGGGATTGGTCAGGAGACTGACCCAGTTCTACAAATATATCTTGTAATATATTTGGCAGCATTTGACATCTGACAACATGACACACTTGTTGAGGAGTAGAGCAGGCCACAACAGGAGCACCAGATGCAGAAGGTGATCCTGGCAGATTCACAACTGTTGCTTCCCTTGGAAGGACTGGTTGGTAGCCAGAATGGTGATGAGGGAGGAGGTGTGGGTGCATGCAGCATTTCCCATGGTCACCTAGGTAGGTATCAAGGGGACAGTTACGGGGAGGGATGAGTGGCTGAGGGAATCACGGAGGGAGCAGTCCCTGTGGAAGGCGGAGAGGGGAAGATGTGTCTAGTGGTGGGATCATGTTGTCAGTTGCAGAAGAAAATATGTTGGATTTGGAGGCTGGAAGGGTAATAGATGAGATCAAGAAAATCGTGTTTTTATTGCGTTGAGGGGCAGAGGGGGCCAGGGTAGATGTGCAGGAAATGAAAGAGATGCGGGTCAGGGCTGAGTTGATGGTGGTACAGGGGAAGCCACGTTTTTTGAAGAAATAAGTACATCTCAGATGTTCTTAACGGGAGCAGATGCGACGGAAGTGGAGGAACTGAGAGTAAGGAATATAATCCATACAAGAGGAGGGGGAGTCGAGGTAACTGGGAGTTGGTGGGTTTGTAGAAAATGTCTGTGGAGAGTTGTCTTCTGACCAATACTTGTTTTTCAGTGTTCCCGTATTTTTTATTAGGTGTATGCCAATTCAATGAATCCCATTAGCCCCACTGATCTCCCTGCAACTGATTCTTCTTCAATCAGTTATGGAACATTATAGTACAGTACAGGCCCTTCATCCCACAATGTTGTACGGTCCTATGTAAACCACAACAGCCTAATCCTTCCCTGCCTCACACCCATAACCCTCTATTTTTCTTACATCTATGTGCCTATCTAAGAGCCTTTTAAATGACCCTTTTGTACCCCGGCAATGCATTCTAGCAACCCATCACAATCTGAGTTTTAAAAAAATTGCCTCTGACTTTCCTTTAAACTTCCCTCCACTCGCCTTCCACAGATGTCCTCTGGAAACCCCTGACTCCCCTGTTACACTTATACTATCCACTGACACTGGGAATAATTTAATTGATCAGCACGTCTTCAGGATGTGGTGGATAAACCAAAGCCCCCAGGCAAAAACCCGCATGATCACAAGGAGAAGATGCAAACTCCACATAGATTGAACCCAGATCCCTGGATCAGTGAGGCTGCACCACAGAGACGTTAGGCAAACAAATCCTTTGTTCTTTCCCAAATAATGTTTTCTGGATGACGCAATGTCACAGACATTTTTAGGCATTTTAACAGTGTGTTTTACAAAAACATTACGCCACACCTTTCCTTGAAAATCCATCCTTCCCCAAAACCCGCTCATTTTAAAATGCATGTGTAAGCCCCCAGTGTTAAAATGTTTGTGCAAAGGTGTTCATGACACTTCCTACAACATATTACTTGGCTTTGATTGTGTGGCGGTGCACAGCCTAATGGTGAACCGGCCCCGCTAATGGGCTTACAGAGCTTGGTTGGGAAAGGGAGAAATTATCCCTGATTCCCGTGCCTGATTGTGTCGTGAACACCAGACAGGGTTTGTTTGCTATGTCTTGCAGTCACACCTCCATCGACAGCCCACAAGAAAGGCCCGGGTTACATAAAAACATTGACACACCATGACGCTTGTCTACCGTTGGTCACTGTGACTTAAACAAGAAAGTCTGCAGATGCTGGGGTTGAGTGAAATACGTAATCATACTGGAGAAACTCAGTAGATCACGCAGCATCCATGGGATCCCACAGGAGGTTACTTGAGGAGACGCCCAGTCCCAAAACATTGACTTCCTATGGATGCTGCGTGACCTGCTGAGTTTCTCCAGCACGTTTATGGATTAGTTACTGTGAGTTGCTTTCCGAGAGGAGAAAGCATTGGAGTTGGAGGTTTGGTCGAGTGGCAGCTACTATTTTCCATTACCATCTGCGCAATTCCATTTGTTGGATGAACTGATATGGGATCTTTCCTGGAGTCTCCATCCCATTCACGTGCCACTTACATAGGGCACCATGTCACATTGAATGATGAGACTTGTGCTGCTGACCAGTTGGCTTTTTCTCCCAATCCTGAGGTTAAATTTAACCACAATATTAATTTAAATTTTTATTTATGATTTAACTTTGTAATTTCATTTCAAAACTCAGTGGGGTAACAGGCCCTTCCTGCCCACAAGCCCATGCCTCCCAAATATAACCATATGACCAATTAACTCACTAATTCTGTAAGTCTATGGAATGTGGGAGGAAACCCATGCAGACATGGGGAGAACATCCAATCTCACAGAGAGTGGCGAATTTGAATCCAGGTCACAGCATTGCACTAAATGTGACGTGTCTTATATCTAGGTGAAATTGGCAAAGCCACCATTTGATGCCCAGATCTAACTACCCCTGAAAACATGGTAATGGGCAACCTTTTTTTAATATTTTATTTAACAATTTTTAAATCACAACAGTGAATACATTTCTTTCAATAATGTATTTTCAAAGGTTATACATCTGGTATAAAAAAAATCCCCCCCCCCAACCCAAAAAGAAAAAAGAGAGAAAAAAGAAACAAAAAGGACTGGAGAATGTCCAGAAAATAAATTATATAACATAAAGTTTTTAATAATATAATCGTGTCGGGGGTTACCAAGAGGGAGTCTACAGAGAACTTGTTAAACATCATGTAAATATGGTTGCCAAATCTTCCAAAAGACCTGATATATATTTTGTAAATTATAAGTAATCTTCTCAAGTGGAATACAACTACATAACTCTGCATTCCACCTCTCCATTCCTAAATCTTTATCTGATTTCCAAGTTACAGTTATACACTTCCTCGAAACTGCTAAAACAATTCATAAAAATTCAATTTGATACTTAGTTAATTTCAATTTAAGACTTATAATCTTAGTATTACCCAACAAAAAACGGCATCGGTCCTGCAAGAACTTAATTCCCATTAGTCGTTCCAAACATTTCCCAACTTGCAACCAAAATTGTTTAACTTTAGGACATTCCCAAGTAGAATGCAAAAAAAATCCAACTTCTTGACCACAAAGAAAACATAAATCTTTTCTTTTAAAATTTTATTTAAATTTTTAACATATGCATTAAAAATATGCATAAATTGTCTTATTCAAAATAATAAAGATTAATACATAATGATTTAAACCCTCCCCACAAAAAAAAGAAAACAAAGAAAAAAAGGAAGAAAATATCTGGATATTATTAAAACAAAGATTAAAAAAATGAAACTCCCTGCAATTTGAAGATGTGGCTCCCAAATCTTTTGAAAAGTTTCAAATTTATTCCGTAAATTATATGTGAACTTTTCAAGTGGTATACAACTATGTATTTCAGCATGGCATCTATCCATCCCCAAATAAATGTCCGATTTCCAAGTTACTGCTTGCATTTCCTCACTACTCCCAGGGCAATCTTTTTGATATTTATTTAATTTAAATTTCAATTCTGTATCAAATATATTTCCAAGTCAAAAAATATTTGGATCCTGAGGAAATTTAACTTTTGTAATTTGCCGTTAGGAGATGCCAGCGCGCGCCCTGGGCAGCAATTATGACGTCACAATGCACCAGGTGACTGAACTCATGCTGCCCTTATAAAGGGGCGTGCTGAATTTGAATAAAAAATGTCATTAACGATCATCGGTGTGGTGGCAGTGATTTACTTCAGCTCCTCAGAGCGCCACATTAGTGACCCCGACGGGCCCAGATGACCATCTGGACCCAACCAACAATGGACACAGCAGAGGTTAATGCGGTATCCCTCAAACATCCCCCTTTCTGGCTACATCGCCCACGGATGTGGTTTGGCCAAGCAGAGGCATAATTTCACCTCTGCAACATCACGGCTGATACCACCAAAGTTTTACCATGTCATGGGCGCCCTCGATCAGGACACGGCGGCAAGGGTGGACGATATCATCCATCAGCCACCAGCGACCGAAAAGTACACAGCTCTCCAGAATCTGCTCCTGGGGAAGTTTGGCCTCTCACCCCAGCAGCGTGCGTCCAGACTCTTACATCTAGACGGGTTGAGGGACTGCAGCCCCTCAACCCTCATGGACAAGTTGCTGGCCCTGGCAGAGGATCACGAGCCATGCTTCCTCTTCAAACAGATCTTTCTAGAACAGATGCCAGAGGACATTCGGCTCCATCTGTCTGAAGAGAACTTCTCCAACTCCCGCAAGGCAGCAACCCAGGTGGATGCCCTCTGGCGAGCTAAGCAGGAGAATGAGGAAGAACTCAGCCAGGTCTCCAGGCCGGCATCCCGTCTTCAGCAAGATTCCCCGAAGGCCAAGCCCGAAGAAGTCCAGTCATCATGGTGCATCTATCATCAGCATTGGGGGGCTAAAGCCCACAAGTGCCGCCAGCCCTGCGATTACCAGGGAAATAGCCAGGCCAACCGCTGTTGATGGATGTGACAGTTGGCCACGTGAACAGCCTCCTCTACATCCAAGACAGATCCACAGGCCACCAGTTCCTAGTCGACACAGGGGCTGAGCTGAGCGTCCTTCCCCCTACAGTGCTGGAAACACAGACTCAAACCCCCGGTCCAACCCTGCGGGCTGGCAATGGCTCTACAATCAAAACCTTTGGCACTCATAGGACACAGATACAGATCGAGGAAAAGAAATTCACTTGAAGATTCGTCCTGGCCTCTGTGAGCACAACGCTTTTGGGGCTGACTTCCAAAGGGCTCACGGCATGCTGGTGGATGTGAGGGGCAGGAGGCTGCTCAACGCCTGCACCTTCCGCTCAGTGCACTTGGGCACAGCAGACAACACCAGGTCGGAGATCGCCACAGTCGCCACCGCTGAAGATGAATTCGCTGGGATCCTCTGAGTTCGCTGCCATCCTGGAGCCTCGTTTCGATAGCGCCTTCCCCCAACATGGAGTATTCCATCATGTCTCCACACAAGGCCCCCCAATCCACACCAGGGCTAGACGGCTGCCACCAGAGAAACTTAAGCAAGCCAAGGAAGAATTCTCCAGACTTCAGGAGTTGGGCATCGTTCAGCGATCAAACAGCGCTTGGTCGGCACCGCTATACATGGACCCGAAGTCATCGGGAGGTTGGAGGCCCTGTGGAGATTACAGACGGCTGAACTATGCCACAACTCCAGACAAGTACCCAGTCCCCCATATCCAAGACTTCGCGGCCAACCTCCATGGCGCGCTGTTCTTTTCAAAGGATGATCTGATGTGCGGATACCACCAGATCCCGGTCCACCCCGATGATGGTGGAAAGACCGCCATTATAATCCCCTTCAGCCTGTTCAAGTTTCTCCACATGCCGTTCGGCCTGAAGAAACACCGCCCAGACATTCCAGTGGGTAGGGATTTGGACTTTGTCTTTATCTATCTAGACAACGAGCTAGCCGCACTTGTGAAGAGCACAAGGCCCATCTCCATACCCTGTTCGCCTGGCTGGCAGAATTCAGCCTCACGGTCAACAAGTCCAAATGCCAGTTCAGAAAACAAACTTTGCTGTTCCTGGGGCATACCATCACAGTGTTTGAGGCATCTCCAGCATCAGAGAAGGTGGCAGCCGTCCAACATTTCCCCAAGCCCTCCTCCCTCAAAGGGCTACAGGAATTTGTGGGGATGGTGAACTTTCACCATCAGTTCATCCTCAACACCGCCCGCATCATGTGCCCTCTGTTTGCGCTGATAGCGACGAAAGAGAAGACCTTGGTCTGTTCGGGGGAGACAGACGAGGCTTTCACAGCGACGAAGCAGGCCCTCGCTGAGGAGTTTTTGTTAGTACACCTGCGCCCTGAAGCACACACGGCGCTATCAGTCGATGCTTCCGCCACGGCAGTCGGAGGGGTGCTCAAACAGTGGCTCCCATTAGCCTTTTTCAGCAGGTAGTTGCAGCCTCCCGAACTCAAATACAGTGCATTCGACCGGGAGTTCCTGGTGCTGTACCTGGCCATCTACTATTTTTAATAATTCCTAGAGGCAGGACATTTACCGTCTTTACCGACCACAAGCCCCTCACCCAAGCACTCAATGGCCAAGGACCCATGGTCGGCCAGGCAACAGCGCCACCTGTCCTACGTCTTGGAATTCACAATGGACATCCGGCACGGGGCGGGTAAAAACAATGTAGTCACTGACACACTCTCCCACCTGGCCATCAGCACGCTAGCTCCTGGTCTCGACTACTCACAGCTCACACAGGCCCAATAGCGTGACGCTGAAACCCAGGCTCTCCGCATCGCAGTATCAGGGCTCCAGCTTGAGGATATCCGCCTCCCCGATTCCGCCCAGCCGCTGCTCTGCGATACCGTCACCGGCTCACCGCGCCCAGTAGTTTCACAGGACTGGAGGGTTAGGGTCATCATTTCCATCCATGATCTCGCCCACCCTTCAGTAAAGACTACCGTCCACAAGGTGGCTCAGCGATTCGTCTGGCACGGTCCAATATTTTGACCCGGCACCGCGAAGGTTCTAACATATCCACGTAGACGTCATGGGCCCCTTGCCGGTGTCCAGGGAGTCTCGGTACCCATTCACCATAGTGGACAGAGCTACCAAGTGGCCAGAAGCCATCCTGGTCCATGAAGTATTGGCAGAGACATGCGCTAGTGTCCTGGTCAGCCAATGGATTGCTCATTTCGGCATGCCGGCGCATATTACAAGCGACAGGGGCGCTCAATTTACCTCTGTCCTATGGTCGCAGCTGGCGAGACTTTTAGGGGTAAGACTGCACCACATCATGGCCTACCACCCGCAGTCCAACGGGTTGGTAAAGAGGTTCCATCGCCACTTAAAGTCCTCCCTGATGGACAGGCTTTCCGGCCCTGACTGGGTGGACAAGTTGCCCTGGGTCCTCCTCAGAATCAGAACGGCGCCCATGGAGGACCTGCAAACCTTGTCAGCTGAAATGGTCTATGGCGCACCACTCTCCCTGCCAGGGGAATTCTTTGGCCTGCAAGCGGAAGCCACGCACAGTGAAGGTGAGCGGCTCGCCGACCTCCGTAAACGCCTGGGCAACCTAACCCCACCACCCCCGTCACACCATGGCACCCGACTGTCTCATCGGCCGAAAGAACTCAATGTGGCGCAATTCATCTTTGTCAGAAGGGGACCACAGAGAGCACTGCTGCAGCAGCCTTACAAGGGGCCGTACAAGGTTCTCTGGCAGTCGGGCGGAACTTTTACTTTGGACGTGGGGGGCAGGGAGGAATTGTTTACTGTGGACCGCTTGAAAGCCTCCCACCTAGACTTATCTAAACTGGTCCAGGCGGCCGTGCCCAAACGGCAGGGCCAGCTGCCCAAGCAACAGGACACGTAGCCGGTTCTGGGGGGGGGTGGTTGTGTGGCGGCGCACATCCTCATGGTGAACAGGCCCCGCGTGGCAGTGCAGCCATTAGGAGATGGCGTCGTCAGGGGTTTCTTCTTGACTCCAGCATCCCTTCCAGCACGTGCCCTGGGCAGCGATTATGATGTCACAATGCACCAGGTGACTGAGCTCATGCTCTCCTTAAAGCGACATGCTGAATTTCAATAAAAACAGTCGTTAACAACCATCGGTGTGGTGGCTGTGATTTACTTCAGCTCCTTAGAGCCCCACAGTGTAAAATATTCATTATTGACTATGAAGTGTTTTGGGCCCCTGAGATTGTGGAAAGGTGCTCTTTCAATGCAAACATTCCTTTTCACTTAACTTCCCATCTTTTTGGCATATTTCAGGGAGACATTTTCCCCTCAGGTTGAAGTGGGCAACTTATCCGCTCAGTGCGTGGTCCAAATTTGGAACGAACTGCCAAAGGAAACTAGAAATGGGCGGAATTTGGAAGTTTAGGCAGATATATGATTGGAAGGGTTTAGAAGGAGATGGGACGAATGGGTGTGGCCGAGAATAGCATGAGATGGGCCAAAAGGCCTTTGCTGGAAGTGATGATGTATTGCTGGCTTGGTAGAGTAACTGAACTGACATCTGAGTGCTTCATCTGGATGTTTCTCGCTCCCCTTGCCCACCTCACAATTCCCCCCCCCCACCCCCTTGCAGGGAATGCACAGACTTCCACTATCTGGTACACATCAACAATGGACGACCTGGCCGCATTCCAGCGCAAGTGGTTCGAGGTGGCTTTCCTCACAGAAGAACGGCTTCACGTTGACATCCCTGCCTTCCTGTTGCCGTGGCTACCCAGTAGGCCAGCATCCTATGCAAGTAGGCACAGTTCCTTCAGCCGCAGCTTTGGAGGACGAAGTCAAGCTGCTGCTTTACTAGGTAGATGCACACCACAAGCAGCGGGGAGCGATCTCCAAGGGAATGAGTTCATGTGGACAGTATGTACCTGCTCCCGTTGGCTGCTCAAACTATTTGCTTGCTTGTATTCTCTATTTCAGATGGCAGAAATTCCTTCTGTGACCAGAACTTCCCCACATCCTCTGTGCCTTTCCAATACTCAAAGCCCACCTCTCAGAAAGGCAGTGTTTGGAGCACATACAATGCCCAGCTTCATTAACGAGAGTCTTGGAAGCATTGCATTCCCTGTTTCAAATTATACACTCCTCCTTCCGTGTAGTTTCTCAAAATCAGCACAGACTGTTGCTTATCTGGCAAGTGCTTAATCTCAGTTACTTTCTCCACCCTGGTTCCATGTCATCTTCCAAAAGAGCACAGCGGCCTGCATCAAAAGCAAATGCAGCTTCTGCCTCCTGATGCTTTTTCCAGACTACACTGTGCAGGAAGGAAGCCATAATTTAAATGGAGAGTCCCGAATTCTTCCCTAGACTAGCCTCACTTTGCAGAGTCACACATCTTGCATTCCACTTCAGTGAAACTTCAAGTTCTTGATTTTGGGAAAATTGCAGTCTCCTGCCATAACCTTCCAAGCATCTGTGGAGTCGAATTGGCAAAATTACAAATGTTTCACCCTTGTTCAAAAATAGCTGGAGAGATAAATTCAGTGATGCCATATTAGTCTGTCGAATTTTGTATTGGAAAAGGTTCGGGAAACAATGATCAGAGACAGAACCAGCAGCTTAGACAGGTCTAAAGGTTTTATAGGGGATGCGGAAGGGGTTCACCAAAAGCTTGCCAGGACTGAGGCCTTAAATTCGAAGGAGAGGCCAGATAGGCTGGGACTTTTCTCTCTGGAGTATAAGAGATTAAGGGGGAATAGATAAAGTATGGTTTCTGCACCGCTGTTACAGCGCCAGTGATCAGGAGTGGAGTTCGAATCCCGCACTGTCTGTAAGCAGTTTGAACGTTCTCCCCGTGTCTGCGTGGGTTTTCTCTGCGGGTTCTGGTTTCCTCCCACCGTTCAAAATGTACTTGGGTTGGAGTTCAATTGGATCTAATTGGCAGCATGAGCTTGTGGGCCAGAAGAGCCTGTCTAAATTTAAAAATGAAATAGTCGTCGTCTTTTCCCAGGTTAGGGGAATCTATAGATTTAAAGTGACAAGGAAAAGATTTAAAAGGAACTTTTTCCACACACACAGTAGAGAAAATTGTCTGAGTTAGTAGAGAGATGGGTTCAATTGTAACATTTAAAAGACGTTAAGAAAGGTTGAGAGATATGGGCTGAACACAGGCAAATGGAACAAGCTTGGGTTGACCTTTTGGTCGAAAGTTGGGCCAAAGGGCCTGTTTCCAAGCATTAAATCTTCATGCCGCTACTTCAGAAATGAGGGAGTTCAGTTGTGAGGTTGGTCACAGAATCAGCACACCTCAGGAGGCCATTTATCACGTTGAGTCATGCTGGGTCAATGCAGGAACCACTTCTTTGGGGCTCTGCAAATTCTGTCTTTTTAGGTATCTATCCCTCTTCCTTAGGAATGCTACAGTGGTTTTTCCTTCCACTACTCTGACCCAGTAACACAACAGGTAGAGCCATTGGATATCATTCTGATCAATACCCCTATGTGCATTTAAATATAATTTTTTTAAACTTCGATATACAGCATGGTAGCAGGCCCTTGCAGTCGATGGGCCCGTGCTGACCAAATGCTACAAGTTACCTGGAATCTTCATACGTTTTGAACAGTGGAAGGAAACCAGAGCACAGGGATAATGTACAAACTCCTTACCGACAGCACCAGATTTGAACCTGACTCGCTGGCCCTGTAATAGTGTAGCAATAACCGTGCACTGTTTTTTTAATATGAGCAATCTGTAGATTTATAGGGAATGGGAACAGGGACCCTGTAGATTTATAGGGCATGAGAAAAGGGGTCCTGTAGATATATAGGGAATGGGAGCTAGGGAATGAGAACTGGAGTTCTGTGGGTTTATAGGAAATGGGAACTGGAGCCCTGTGGGTTTATACGGAATGGGTACAGGGACCCTTTGGGTTTATAGGGAATAAGAACAGGGACCCTTTGGGTTTATAGGGAATAAGAACAGGGACCCTGTGGGTTTATATGGAATGAGAACTGGGGCCCTGTGGGTTTATAGGGAATGGGAACAGGGACACTGTGGATATATAGGGAATGGGAGCTGGAGCCCTGTGGGATTATGGGGAATGGGAACAGGAGCCCTGTGGGTTTTTAGAGAATAGGAACAGGAACCCTGTGGGTTTATAGGGAATGGGAACTGGGTCCTTGTAGGTTAATAGGGAATGAGAACTGGGGACCTGTGGATTAATAGGGAATAGGAGCTGGGGCCTTGTGGGTTAATAGGGAATGAGAACTGGGGCCCTGTGGATTTATAGGGAATGGGAACTGGGACACTGTGGATATATAGGGAATGGGAGCTGGAGCTCTGTGGGATTATGGGGAATGGGAACAGGGGCCCTGTGGGTTTTTAGGGAATGGGAACAGGGACCCTGTGGGTTTATAGGGAATGGGAACAGGGACCCTGTGGGTTTATAGGGAATGGGAACATGTTTCCTGTGGGTTTATGGGGAATGGGATCTGGGGCCCTGTGTGTTTATTGGGAACGGGAACAGGGGCCTCGTGGGTTTATAGCGAATGGGAACAAGTGCACTGTGGTTTTATAGGGAACAGGGCCCCAGTTCCCATTCCCTGTAAACTCTCGGGACCCTATGCTACCTATAAACTCGCAGGGCCCCCAAACATTGACTCCTTATAAATCTATAGGGCCCCAGTTCCTGTTCCCTCTAAACTCACAGAGGTCCAGATCTTGGGCTCCCTATTAGCCCACAGGGTTCCAGTTCTCAGGCTCCCTTTAAACATCAGTGCCCCATTTCCCATGCTCTCTATAAAGTCATGAGGACCCCAAGTCCCAGGGCTCCCTGTAAACTCTCGGGGGGGGTGGGGGGGGGGGAGCCATTTCCTATGGTCCCTATCAACTCACTAGGTCCATGTTCCTGGGCACCTTTTAAATTAATCTGGTGTACTGAAAAATTATTGTTCAACTGTTTAACATATTTCTCTTATTAAAATACAGTGAATTATAGGTGCACAGGGCCATTGATCAGTCTAATTTCCATTAGTCCTGGAAATCTGCTAGTTTGGCACCACCAAGTCTCTGAGCATGCCAGATTATCAGTGTTATTGACCCAGTCATCTCCATTCTAGCATGTTTTTTGTATGCCATTGTGTCATTAAGGAAAGAAGCCAGGATTTAATGTGAAGTTGTCTGAGAATGAATGACCTGTACGCCAGACAGTGAGGTTCCTAATAAGGCTTGTAATCTGAACTGGGGACTGCCTTTTGAAACAAATTTTGATAGTTGCTTTAACCTTTTTCCCCACTAAGCTTTGCTATCCATGTGCACTCTAATGCTTGTGACAAAACAGTGATTTTCAAGCAAATGTAACTGACACCTATTGTAGCTGTTTGCAACCAAGCTGTTAAATTGACATAATCTAGCTCGTTTTTTTTCTGGCTTCTGGTCAGTAGCTATTGTCCATTTAACCTTTACTAAATCTGAACTGTCCACATGACCTCATTGGTTCCCCACTTGGATGTCATTGCCTGATTTACTCCGTGAAGCCTGTGATGTGGAACTGTGTGTATAACAGAGCTCAGGAATAAGCTCAAACATCCCATTCTGCATACTCACCTTAGCACCTTTGGTGCCCCAATAATCTGCCCTTCAAAATATCCAGCATGCTTTCCCCCTCTTCCTCCCTTTTGTCCTTTGTATTGTAAATGTGAGTGGATGTTGGCATTTGGAATGGATGTTGCATTTCTGGAGTGATGAGGTCTCCTGGTTTGGAGCTAAATCATCTGGGCCAAGGAGAGTCCCATAATCTGTCTCGAATGAGCTGTTGGTTCACTCGAGCTGGGCACTGGGATCAACAGAGCTTGGTTGGGAAAGGGAGAAATTATCCCTGATTCCCGTGCCTGATTGTGTCCTGAACACCAGACAGGGTTTGTTTGCTATGTCTTGCAGTCACACCTCCATCGACAGCCCACAAGAAGGGCCCGGGTTACATAAAAACATTGACACACCATGACGCTTGTCTACCGTTGGTCACTGTGACTTAAACAAGAAAGTCTGTAGACGCTGGGGTTGAGTGCAATATGTAATCATACTGGAGAAACTCAGTCGGTCACGCAGCATCCATGGGATCCCACAGGAGGTTACTTGAGGAGACGCCCAGTCCCAAAACATTGACTTCCTATGGATGCTGCATGACCTGCTGAGTTTCTCCAGCACGTTTATGGATTGGTTACTTTGAGTTGCTTTCCGAGAGGAGAAAGCATTGGAGTTGGAGGTTTGGTCGAGTGGCAGCTACTATTTTCCATTACCATCTGCGCAATTCCATTTGTTGGATGAACTGATATGGGATCTTTCCTGGAGGCTCCATCCCATTCACGTGCCACTTACATAGGGCACCATGTCACATTGAATGATGAGACTTGTGCTGCTGACCAGTTGGCTTTTTCTCCCAATCCTGAGGTTAAATTTAACCACAATATTAATTTAAATTTTTATTTATGATTTAACTTTGTAATTTCATTTCAAAACTCAGCGGGGTAACAGGCCCTTCCTGCCCACAAGCCCATGCCTCCCAAATATAACCATATGACCAATTAACTCACTAATTCTGTAAGTCTATGGAATGTGGGAGGAAACCCATGCAGACATGGGGAGAACATTCAATCTCACAGAGAGCGGCGAATTTGAATCCAGGTCACAGCATTGGACTAAATGTGACGTGTCTTATATCTAGGTGAAATTGGCAAAGCCACCATTTGATGCCCAGATCTAACTACCCCTGAAAACATGGTAATGGGCAACCTTTTTTTAATATTTTATTTAACAATTTTTAAATCACAACAGTAAATATATTTCTTTCAATAATGTATTTTCAAAAGTTATACATCTGGTATAAAAAAATCCCCCCCCCCCCCAAAACCCAAAAAGAAAAAAGAGAGAAAAAAGAAACAAAAAGGACTGGAGAATGTCCAGAAAATAAATTATATAACATAAAGTTTTTAATAATATAATCGTGTCGGGGGTTACCAAGAGGGAGTCTACAGAGAACTTGTTAAACATCATGTAAATATGGTTGCCAAATCTTCCAAAAGACCTGATATCTATTTTGTAAATTATAAGTAATCTTCTCAAGTGGAATACAACTACATAACTCTGCATTCCACCTCTCCATTCCTAAACCTTTATCTGATTTCCAAGTTACAGTTATACACTTCCTCGAAACTGCTAAAACAATTCATAAAAATTCAATTTGATACTTAGTTAATTTCAATTTAAGACTTATAATCTTAGTATTACCCAACAAAAAACGGCATCGGTCCTGCAAGAACTTAATTCCCATTAGTCGTTCCAAACATTTCCCAACTTGCAACCAAAATTGTTTAACTTTAGGACATTCCCAAGTAGAATGCAAAAAAAATCCAACTTCTTGACCACAAAGAAAACATAAATCTTTTCTTTTAAAATTTTATTTAAATTTTTAACATATGCATTAAAAATATGCATAAATTGTCTTATTCAAAATAATAAAGATTAATACATAATGATTTAAACCCTCCCCGCAAAAAAAAGAAAACAAAGAAAAAAAGGAAGAAAATATCTGGATATTATTAAAACAAAGATTAAAAAAATGAAACTCCCTGCAATTTGAAGATGTGGCTCCCAAATCTTTTGAAAAGTTTCAAATTTATTCCGTAAATTATATGTGAACTTTTCAAGTGGTATACAACTATGTATTTCAGCATGGCATCTATCCATCCCCAAATAAATGTCCGATTTCCAAGTTACTGCTTGCATTTCCTCACTACTGCCAGGGCAACCTTTTTGATATTTATTTAATTTAAATTTCAATTCTGTATCAAATATATTTCCAAGTCAAAAAATATTTGGATCCTGAGGAAATTTAACTTTTGTAATTTGCTCTAAAAATGAACCTAGTTCTGTCCAAAAAGGTCTTAATGTTGGACATATCCAGGTAGAATGTTAAAAAATACCTATTTCCAGATTACATCTAAAACATTTATCTGAAAATTTTTGATTTAATCCATTTAATTTCTGAGGAGTAAAATATAATTGATATAAATCTGATAATATAGGGTTCAATTTTTTAATTTTTGAGGAGTTAAATATAACTAATCTATATCTAACATTAATGATTTTTGTCATATTATCCCTACGTAATTGCAAAGAATCTTTCTCATCTATTTGTCAATTTAAATCTGTTTCCCATCTTAATCTCAATGTATGTACCCCTATTTTAGGGGCTTTTTTTGGGAAGTAAATTATACACTAATGGGTTGTGCGCAGGCGCAGCGAGAAGAACTGAGACAGCAGGCTGTGAGCTCGTTAAGCACAACTGATTTACTTTGAAGTTTGCACTGCAGCCTTTTAAGGCCACCCCAAGCCTGCCCCTCATGTCCTGGAACTCATGTCATGCTGACGTAAGCGCAAAAGTGTACAGCGACGCCATCTTTGCCATGGCTGCCCCGCTAACTGCACGTGACAAGCAGGGCCGGTTCACTGCTGCAATTATGTTCACTACCACACAATCCCCACCCCCCTTCCAGAACCGACGCCGATGGTCTCACTATGCATCATGGATGAGATCTACTGCTTTAGTGGCTAACCTCTAAGTACTGACAACGGAACCTTTACTGGCTCTGACAAGTCCAAGTGGCCTGGTTTAAGGCAGTCCAGGGTGAGAAGTTCCTCTCTGCCCTCGATGTTGAGAGTGGAAGTAGATGCATTTCTCTGGAACACCTTGTAGGGTCCCTCATAGGGATGTTGGAGGGGTGGCCTGTGTCCGCCCCTGCAAACAAACACATAGTCACAGGTGTCTAGGATAATCGGAGGTGGGGGTAGCAGTGTCACGATGGTGGTAGTGGTCTGAGTGATTCCAATTTATCTCTCAGTCCAGTACGATGGCAATGTCGGGACTGCAAGGCATTCGCCATAGACCAATTCTGCTGAGGAGGTCTTGAGGTTGTCCTTCGGTGCTGTGCAGATACCGAGAAGGACCCACATCAGTTTGTTCACCCAGTTTGACCTCTCAAGCCTTGCCATCAGTGCCGACAAGCTGGCGATGAAAACACTGGACTGGTCCTTGGGCTGAGAGTGGTAGGCAGTGGTGTAGTGAGGCTGGGTGCCCAGGAGTTTGGAGAGTTTATTCCAAAGGGCAGAGGTAAATTGCCCCTCCCCCCCCCCCCCAGTCGGTAGTTATGTGCACTGGGACTTCAAAATGGGAGACCCAGGCAGAGAGGAAAGCTCTGGCACAAATGTCTGTGGTGGCGTCCGGGATGGGGAGTCTTCAGACATTTGGTGATTCTATCCACTATTGTGAGCAGGTAGCACAACCCTCAGGATACTGGCAAAGGGTGGACATGATGGAACCTGCGAGCCAGTTCTTCAAACTGTTGCAGGCGTGGTTTGATGTGCCGCTGAACCTTCGCAGTTTGGCAGTGCGTGCAGATTTTTGCCCATTCGCTAACTTGCTTCCGCAACCCATGCCAGGTGAAATGGGAGGATATCATCCGTACCGTTGTTTGGATGGAGGGATGGGAAAGGTCAGGTAGCGTGTCGAAAACCGTTTGTCGTCATTGGGTGGTGACAAGTGGTTAGAGTTAGCCAGTGGAAATGTTGCAGAGTAAAGTCGAGCCATTGGTAACCAGAGGAAGGTCTTGGAGCTGCAGACACGTGATTGCCGCCATGAAAATGTGGGTCTCGGGATCGTTCTGTTGGAGTCAACCCAGGTCGTGGTAGGTGATGCCTTGTGACGGCTTGAACAGCTGGCCTGGAGAGTGCGTAGGTGACAATGTTCTTTTTGCCCAAGAGGTGGTGGATGGAAGTAGTGAATTCAGAGACGTAAGATAAGTGCTGTTGCTAGTGGATGGACCACAGGTCAGAGGATTTGGAGAATGCAAATGGCTTGTGGTCCTTGTAGACCGTGAAAGGCCCCCCCCCCAAGAAGTAGCAGAAATGGCAGACGGCAAGGTAAAAGGTTAGCAGATCTCTGTTGAACGTACTGCACTTCAGTTCAGGCACTCAGAGGTGACAGCTGAAAAAGGTGAGGGGCCTCCAAGTGTTGTCCACAAACTGTTCCAGGACACTGCCCACCACTGTGTTGGACACGTCAACAGTAAGGGCTGTGGGCACGTCCATGCGTGGGTGGACAAGCAACTTTGTGGCAGCCAGGGCCTCCTTGGTTTTCTGGAAAGTGACCTGCACCTCATCAGTCCACTCGATGTCTCTCTTAGAGTTCGACATTAACGTGAAGAGTGGATGCATGATGCTGGCAGCTGCGGGGATGAACCGGTGGTAGAAATTCACCACGCCCACAAATTATTGCCGTCCCTTCAGAGTCGTAGGTCTGGTGAACTGTCGGATAGCTTTCACCTTGTCGGGTAAAGGAGTGGCGCCATCCTTGGTGATTCTGTGGCCTAAGAAGTCAATTTTCTCGAGGCTGAAGTGGCACTTCGCCAGGTTGATGCTGAGGCCGAACTCAGCAAGTTGGTCGAAAAGCTGTTGAAGGTGTGAGATATGCTCTTCAAGAGTCTTGCTCACTATCAAGATATCGTCGGAAAGGCAAGCCTCTGCTAACTGTGTCCATGAGGCCTTGGAAGGTCTGGGCTGTATTTTTCAGGCCGAACAGCATGCGAAGAAACTCGAAAGAAGTGATGATAGCGGTCTTTTGGACATGGTCTGGGTGAACGCAGATTTGGTGGTATCCCCAGATCAGGTTAACCTTAGGGAAGAGGTGTGCACTGTGGAAGTTTGCTGTGAAGTCTTGGGTGTGGGGGATCGGGGATCGGGTAGCGGTCTGGCGTGGTTGCATCGTTGAGGCGTCTGTAGTCTCCGCAGGGTGTCCAGCTGCTGTTGGACTTTGGCACCAAGTGGAGGGGAGAGGCCCATGGACTGTCGGACCAGTGGACGATACCAAGTTCTTCCTTGGCGAGGTTGAGCTTGTCAGGGGCCAGGAGTCAGGCTCAAGGATGCACTGGCAGGCCTGTGGTTGCTATTGGTGCTGGATGCCATGCTTTAGCATGGCGACGGTGAAGTGGGAGCACAGGATGGAGGGATAGCTGGCAAGGAGGTGGCTGTATTGGCCATGCAAAGTCTCCACAGTGGCAAGCTGGGTGGCTGGTTCGTTGGACGTGCCAAGGTCTCTGAGTGGACCAGTCGTTTGCCCTGGAGGTCGACTAATAGACAGTGTGCATGCAGGAAATTCATGCCTAGAAGAGGCTTGTCCATGGCTGCTAGTGTGAATGACCAATTCAAAGTGGTCTCACCACAATGCACCTCTTGGCAAAAGTTTTAATGCCAGTGTTGTTGGCTACGTGCAGGGTGGGCCATGGGGTCTCGTGTGTGTCTCGAGCACCGAAGGGGGGAATGATGCTTATCTCCGCTCCTGTGTCCACGAGGAATCTGCGGCCTGAGATCCTGTCCCAGACATGCAGTAGGCTGTTCGGTTGGCCAACCACCACAGCCACTGAAACGAACAAAGATGGCAGCACCTGTTCCCCACCGTTGATGGTAGAAACACCATTTTGGGACAGGCTTTTGGGTTCGTGGGGGAGGGGGGGCCTTGCTCAAGTGTTGGACTGGTCTTGATCAGTGACCTGGTAACATGGTTGACTGTGCCTGTGGGCTCACATTTGGAGTGGTAGAGGTCATCTGTTCATGCAGCAAATTTAGGTTGGTCACTGAAATCCACATCGGCCAGTAGCAGCTTCATGTCTTCAGGCATTCGAGGAACACCTGCTTCAACATGAGGCAAGGCTTGTGTCCCTCTGCCAAGGTGAGCTCCTTGTCCATGAGAGCGGATGGTGTCCTGTTCCCTAGGCCATCCAGGTGAAGGAGCCTGGTGGCCCTTTCACGTCGTGATAGCCCATAAGTGCTAATGAGCAGGTTCTTGTATTTACCTTCCTCTGGCGGCACTTGGATGATGCCATTGGCCCGTGAAGCGGCTTCCTGGTCTAGTGAGCTGACGATATAGAAGTATTTTGTCGAATCCGAGGTCATCTGCTTGATCTGGAACTGCACCTCCGCTTGGCCGAACCAAATGCGGGGCCTGGTCGTCCAGAAAGTGGGCAGCTTTAACACAATGGCACCTACAGCTGAGTGGTCCATTGTGCCGAGTCTTCAGAACGTGGAGACTTGTTGGGGTCACCAGTGTAGTGGGCTGTGCATAAACACAGCGAGAAGAACTGAGACAGCAGGTTGTAAGCTCATTAAGCACAACTGATTTACTTTGAAGTTTGCGCAGCAGACTTGAAGGCTGTCCCAGGCCTGCCCCTCGCATCCCGGAACTTGCGTCATGCTGACATAAGTGCATACACGTACTTCTGGTCTGTACTGGAAGAGAAGGACCCACAACCCCATCTTTGCCAAGGCTGCCCTGCTGACTGCGCGTGACAAGCGGGGCCGGTTCACTGCTGCAATTGTGTTCGCTTCCACATCATTACAGAAATAAATTTATTTAAATCAATAATTCCAATTCACTCTGAGTAGATAACATCAAAGTAAGACCTATCTTATCAATCAAAAAAGCCTTGTAAGAAAATATTATTTGGCACATTAAATTTATTCTTCATTCATTCAAAAGTAATAAATCTTCCACCTTCGAAACAATCTTCTATACTCTGTATACCCATCTGCATCTAAGTCTTCAGAAACTGATTGCCCATGGAAAAAGGAATGTCTATTTTGAAATAAGGCATTTTTTGAGAGATTAAACCTTTCACACCTATTTCATAATCAATCAAATATTTTAAAACCAGAGTATCTCTACTTCCCATAAAAAAATTTTGAATTCCATTTCTAAATAAAATCCTGTATATTAATTTATCCTATTTTGTTAAATTCTTTATTAACCCAAGCTGCAAATAATCTCCATCAAACAGTACAGTAATAAATCTCAATTGAACTGCCTTATAACAATACCTAAAATGAAGAATTTATAAACCTCCCAATTCAAACTTCCAAGTTAATTTTTCCAAAGAAACCCTCGCCATTTTCCCTTTCCATAAAAACTTTCTAACACATCTATTTAAGTATTTTTTAAAATTCTAAGGAATTAAGATGGGAATTGACTGAAAAAGATACTGAATTCTGGAAAAATATTGATCTTAATACAATTAACTCTACCTACTAAAGTTATAGGTAAATCATTCCACCTATTCAAAATCTCTTTAATTTTATTAAGTAATGGTAAATAGTTCAATTTACATAAATTATTTAAATCATTATCAACCTTAATATCTAAATGTTTAATTCCGTTATCTGGTCACCTAAATTGTGTGGCCATTTTACATTGAGTATAGTCACTTTAACTAAGGGCAGAATTTCACTTTTATCTCTACCCAGATACTTCACCATATTCTCCCAATTTTATATGTAATTAATGGAATGAATTTATAGAGTCTGTCAAATAAGCCAAAACATCATCAGCAAACAAATTTATTTTATATTCTTCTTGATTAACCTTTATACTTTTAATTGTAAAATCTTGTCTTATTAGATGTGCTAAAAGTTCTGTTGCTAAAATAAACAAGACAGGAGATGAGGGACACCCCTGTCTAGTTGATCAAGTCAATGTAAAAGAAGTAGAAATTTGTCCATTAGTCACCACCCTTGCAAATATTTTTTTACATAAACCCAATTAATTAATTATAATCTATGAAAAGTCTTTTCTGCATCTAATGCTACTACTACAACGAATTTATCCCTTTGTTGGACCAAATGAATTAAACTAATCAATCTAGCAACATAATCAGCAGAATGATGCTTTTTAACAATGGGAATTGGATTCCGCCGCTTGTTTCAACACCTCCATAGAAGGGGGGATTCAAAGGTCCTTAAATTTATTTAAAAATTCAGACGGTAAGCTGTCCCCCCCTGGAGACTTAACACTCTGCAATGAACATAATACCTCACTAATTTCTCTTGCTGTAAAAGGACCATATCAATCTCTTTGATCCCAATCATTCAAACTAGATAAATTTATTTGAGTTTTTAAAAAATTCTCCTCACAAATAGATTGAAGTCTATATAAATTGAAATAGAAATCTTTAAATTAATCATTAATTTTTGAAGTTTATAAGTAATCTTAGAATTCTTTTTAATAGCATTAATTGTTCTGGAAGTTTGTTCCTTTTTTAACTGCCAGGTAAAACCTTTGAGCCCTCTCTCCTAATTCATAATACCTTTGTTTTGTTCTCTCAATTAATTTTTCTTTTCTATTAATCTGAATTATATTATAATGGTTTTTGTTATTATTTTTTTTTTCATCAGAAACCTTTCTTTGTAAATCTTTTTCTAAAACTTCTATTTCCTTTCCCAATTGATCAACCTCTTTCTTAATTTTTGCAGTATAACTTATCTGACCTCTCAAATATACCTTCAAAGCATCCCAGAGAACAAATTTATTATCCACTGAATTAGAGTTTATCTCTAAAAAATCTTGAATCTGTTTCCTTATACAATCACAAAAATCTACTCTCTTCAACAAAGTAGAATTAAATCTTTGCAGTTGTGCTGAAAAAATTAATCTATTCTCGAATAAGAATCATGTCTATATGAAGAAAAAGAATAATCCCTTTCCTTTGAATTTAACCTCTGCCAAATATCTATCAAATTTAGATCTTTCATTAAATCCATAAATATCTTTGCCAGTTTAGATTTTACATCTGATCTTACTGACTTATCCAATATCAGATCAAGACAATTAAAATCTCACCTATCAAAACCTTCTCATGAGCATCAGCTAAATGCATAAAAGTATCTTGAATAGAACCTTCATTATTCACATTTGGTGCATACTCATAAGAGTCCACATTTCAGAATAAATTTGACAATGAATCAAAACAGATCCTCCTACAGGAAACATAAAATCAATTTTGAATTTTAACAGGTAAAGGCTTTTGAATCAA
Organism: Narcine bancroftii; assembly: GCF_036971445.1. NCBI lineage: Eukaryota > Metazoa > Chordata > Chondrichthyes > Torpediniformes > Narcinidae > Narcine > Narcine bancroftii. Next base: position 200,425,085 of record NC_091472.1, read on the forward strand.
TATGGTGACTTCTCTTGGTTTAGAATTAAAGGTTGAAGCTACCACCATTGACCTACTCAATCTCTTTTTAATTTCTGGTGCTCTTTCTCTGTTAAGCTTTTTGTAGAAAAGCAATATCAACATTCATTTTTTTGATATAAGCTAAAATCTTTTTTTCTCTTAATCATGTTATCCAACCCATTTATATTAAAACTTACAAAAGGTAATTCTCTATTATCAGCCATTTTATACTTCCAGTAAAGATTCAAAACTCTCCTCACTCTTCCCCTTGGACCCAAGCACCACAAAAACCTCAGTTATATGACTTCTCCAAAAAAGAGGGGGAAAAAACTGAAAAGAACCCAAAAAAGAAAAAGAAATACTGCAAAAACAAAGTCAGCACTACCCCTATTATGAGGGAAGTGGCTCTTGCCACAAAGTGGCACATGGTTGCAGAAGAAGGAAAGACTCTGCCCCCCCACCCCGCTTCCCCCAGCAAGAACATTCCTTAAATAAATTTCATTTTTAGGCATAAGCAGCTTCTTCACGATCTTTATTCATATATCATCATTGAACTTTGTATCTTGTATTTTCCCTGTGGCTTGAATCATCTCCGACTGATCCAATGAAATTTGTTGATCCAAAGAAGGTTGTTGAGCACCCAAATTCTGTATATCCATTTGTTGAACTTGTTTAATGTTTGGAAGAGAATTTGCAAATTCCACAGCTTCGATCTCATTTCCAGAGAACCGTCCTTGAATTTTCCCCAAAAAACACTTCATAAGTACAGCTGGATGTCGAAATGAAAATTTATATTTTTTTTTCCAAAGAACTGATTAAGCAGGATTAAATTCCTTTTTTAACTGTTGGCATACTTAGATTTACATAGAAAAACTCTCTTTTCTGAGCCACCATTAATGGGCCCTGATATTTTTGGACAGCCACTCACAATTTCATTTCTTTATCTTGGTAATTAAACATCTAATCAAAATAGAGTGTGGGGCTTCTCCCAGTAATGGTTTCTTTCTATTAGCTCTGTGTGCTCTATCTAATTTAATTCCATTCGGAAAATTCTCAGGACCCAAAACTTACGGAAATCATTTTTGAAAGAATTGTACAGGATTAGAACCTTTGAAATCTTCAACCAGCCCATCATCTTCACATTATTTCCATGACTATGAGTTTCTAATGCATTCATTTTTTGCAAAAGTTGTAGCTTCTCCACATCCAGGGCAGTAATAGATTCTTACATTTTATTAACTATATTTTTATAATGTACCACTTTGTTCCAGTAATTTTGCCTTTTTTCTTCAATTTTTTTGAACTTTAACTTTGTCAACCACTTTAGTATATTTTTTTCATTTCTTAATATTTTAAATTTCTCCTTTAACATATTCAAACTGTGCATTGCCTTCTCGTCTTACAGATACAAGTTGCCTTTTCATCTTCTTACTCAATGGTTTAATATAGAAATCTGTACTTGGCTGCCCTTGACTTGGCTTCTAGCTTCAGGAACCTTAACCTGCATACCCTCACTTTGTAGCCATCATACTTCTTGATCTTCATATTCTATTCTTCCTCCTCTTCCCCTCCTCTCTGTCTTGAATTTCTTCTTCTTGCTCTTCCAAATCGTTCCTGTAAGTTTCAGACTCTGATCCCGATTCCCCAAGAGGCTGAGTCTGTAAGGCCATGCCGCTGACAGCAACTTTAGTTGATTCAGCTGTTCCCTATACCTTGTGTGAACCTTCCTGCATGCGCGACTGATCTTAAAGGAACTGAAGATCGATTGTTCTCTAATGGACACCGGCGCCATCTTCTCCAGCTCCCCGGAGGGTTGATGCCAATGTCACTTACACACGGGCCTTTGCAGCTCAAGTCAGTTGAGGAGTAAGAGGAATTTGGGCTTGAGGCTCCAACATTGATGCAGGCCAAATTTTTTTTCCATCTCCTTTACAGCCGTTTTCTTAATAATCTGTGCCTTCTCCTTCCTTGAAGCCATATTGAAAAAAATTGCAGGTAGGTTCCCAAAGCTTAATAAAGTTCAAACTTCCAAAAAAATAAATTTTAAAGTCAGTTATTAATTAGTTCTCCGAGGAGTGGCGTATCCTTGCGTCTCCCACCTACACCATCACATTGCGCTGCTGCCCCCATGGGCAGTCTTCTTGAATTGCAGTCCCTCCTGGTTAAGGTTCTCCTGCTGTCCTGTTGGGGAAGGAGGCTAGATTTAGGTCCAGTGACGGTGAAGGGCCAGTGAGATCTTTCCCGGTCAGGATGGCTTGGGGGAGACACTACAGTTGTTGGTGCTCCCACATGCCTGATTGAAGGGAGTGTGCCTGTCAGAGTCACCTTGGCAAGATGGGGCCCACCGCTGCTGTTGTAGTGGGAATGAACGTGTAAGGCCACTTGTCAATCAGATGTCTGTTCCGGATGGGGAATGCTGGCAGCCTGGAGAGGATTCTATCATACTCCTGGCTACTACTGTGTTACTGGATGGTGAAAGGCTTGACGATGCAGCAGATCTGTGGGAGGAGAGGGTTGAAGGGAATGTGCTGCTTGGCATTGCTCGATACAATAGCTTTCTGGTGGTGGTGATGGGAATGAAGAGGCCTGCCCACCTGACTGTACCCAGTGTTGGGCTCATCAACCTGGGGTGAGCTCACTGATGCTGGTAAGCCATAAGTCTGCAGAAACACTGTGTAAAAATGCTGGAGAAGGTCAGCAGGTCACTCCTGATCCACGGAAAGCAGCAGGCAGTCAGCGTTTCTGGCCAGAGCCCTTCTTCGGGAATGCTGATCATCACCAGCATAGGTGCATTTGTACTTCCAATTTGGGAGGATTTGGTGATCATTACCTGATTGCACTGTACAAAGTAGCATTTACAGTGTCCAGCTGGTATAACTAAATGCAGGTTGCACGTACCACACACCCACCACCCTCAGTGCATGCGGCACATGCAGCCCAGACAGAAAACGACAGCGCCATTATCCTGTAGTAATTCTCTGTACCTCACTATTGCTTTTCTGAACTGTTTTCTTTCTTTGCCCTTTTCATTGACTGTCTCACACCCCTTGTGATAATTCCCAACATTGAAGACGGTTTTATGATTTTTTTTTGTGACAAAAATCAGTAGATTCCCCTTCTGACCCGTAAAACCCATGCCGCCAAATTAATCCACTAGCCGTGTATGGTTTGGAAGGTGGGAGAAAACTAGAGCACACAGAGAAAAGCCACGCAGGCCACATGGAGAACAAACAAACTCCTGAGAGACAGCGCCGGATTCAAACTCAGGTCGCTGCCACTGCAATCGTGTTATACTAACCACCACTCTAACTCTGCCACTCTTGGTCATTGGAGTTGATTTCTATGGCACATTCTGCTTGCTGAAGCCTTGATATTCTCTTGGATGGATTCTTAGTTTGCAAGGAGCTGATTCTAGATTAGAACGGAAACGTAACTCAGGAACTCTAGACTGACCTGGATACTTGAATCTTGGGTATGATTTTTTTTCTTCCACTTGTTCCAAGGTGATGGGGGGGGGGGGGGGGGCAGAGATTTAACAGGAACCTGAGGGCTAATTGTTTTATACAGAGGGTGGTGGGTGTGTGGAATGGGCTGCTGGAGGAGGTGGTTGAGGGGGATACAATGTTGAAGGAAAAAAAATTATGGATGGAAATATCGATCGGATGGGTTTAAAGGGATGTGGCCCAAACACAGGCAGATGGAACTGGTGTGAGTGGGGCATTTTGGTTGGCATGGTCAATTTGGGCCAAAGGGCCAGTTTTCACACCATGTCTCTAAGACAGCTTACTCTCTTTGATTTGGGTCATCTTATCAGAATTATTGTTCAAGTGTGAAAAGAACAAGTGAAGTCCATTATGACCTGAAGCGTTCTATTTTATTTCAGTGAAACCATCCCTCTGTATCCTCTCCTCCATCTCGCTTCTCTGCCAATGCACTCCAGCTGTGTTCAAACGTTCAGGCATCAGAATCAAATTTATTGTCATGAACATGTCAACAAAATTTGTTGTTTTGCAACAGCAGTAGCATTGTGCATTACTGGTGCAACAATTGCTATAATTTTCCGTAAATGCACTAAAAAATAAATTAGTGCAAGAGAAGAGAAAGTGAGGTGGTGTCTGGGATTCATTGTCCATTCAGAAATCTGATGGCGAAGCTGTCCTTGTGCCATTGGGTGGTCGTCTTCAGGCTCCTGTACCTCCTTCCTGATAGTAGCAGAGTGCTGAGAGCATGGCCTGGGAGGTGGGGGTCCTTAAGGGTAAGGGCTGCTTTCTTGAAACACCGCCTCTTGTAGATGTCATTCATGGAGTGGAGACTGATGGTGCTGGCCGAGTTCACAACTCTCTGCAGCCTTTTCCTGCCTTGTGCATTGGCCCCTCCGTACCAGAAAATGATGCAACCGGTCAGAATGCTCTCCATGGATCATCTGTAGAAATTTGCAAAAGTCCTTGGTGACACACCAAATCTCAATCTCCAGCCGTTGGCGAGCCTTCTTCATATGTGCATCAACTTGGAGGCCCCAGGACAGATCTTCAGAGGTATTGACACCCAGGAATTTGAAGTTATTAACCCTTTCCACCGCTGACCCCTCAATGAGGACTGGTTCGTGTTCTCTTAGTTTTCTCCTGAAGTCCACAATCAGTTCCTTGGTTTTGCTGACATTGAGTGCAAAGTTGTTTGTATGACACCACTCAGTGAGCTGATGTATCTCCCTCCTGTACGCTTCCTCGTTGCCATCAGAGATTCTACTGACGACTGTGGTGTCATCCACAAATTCGTAGACGGCATTTGAATTATTACAAATCAAAATATTCAAGTCCACTTTAGAAGCACACACCCACCAGGGGGTAAATGGACCAGATTTTACAAATCATTTTTCTTCATTAATCAGATCTAAGCAATTGAGTGTCATCATGAAACAGAGCTTCCCCCTTTAGAATGAAAGTGTCTCTGGCTTTAATTTACTCCCATCTGTATCCTTGTGGTCTCTTCCCTCTGCAGCTGCCACAGTCCCTGAACAGAAGACGGTGACATTGGACGTAGATGTCAATAACCGCTCTGACCGTGTTGAATGGTGCAGTTGCTATTACCATGGGAACTACTCACTAAGTGCTGCATTTGAAGTCAAGTTGCACTGGATGGCAGTAACATCAGCTGTGCTCTTTGAAATGGTAGGTGCATCGGCCAGTTAAGTTGTGCTAAGAGGACAGGAAGACTGCGCTGTGCTAAGGTACGACTGCGGACTGCAGCTTCAGGATGAATTCTTGCGATCAGCGGCACTTCTTGGCATGCAGCTGATGAATTGAATGTGAAGTGGCCAGAGAGAAACACAAAGTCTGCAGACACTGGAATCTGCAGCAGACCAGGAATTGCTGGAGGAACGCAGCAGGTCAGACAGCATTCACGGATCACTACAACACAGAAATAGGCCTAACTATGAATATGCCTCGTCCAGTGGTTCTCAATCATTTTCTTTCCATTCACATACCACTTTACTAACCAGACAGCACCTATGGCATTGATGCTCTGTGTTAGTAAGGGATTTCTTGAGAGTGGAAAGAAAATGGTTGAGAATCACTGGACTAGTCCCATTGACCTGCAGCCGGGCCAGAGTTCATGTTGATGAAGCATCCCCACCTGTGATGTTGACAGACCATTCCTACCCATGGATACTGTCTGACCAGCTGAGTTCCCCCAGCAATTCCTTGTCCGCAGAAAGCATCTGGAGTCCAGTCTGGTTGGCAATCAGCATTCCTGTGAATAAAGGTGAACATTTGGTTATTGGTCATAAGGCCCATTAGGTGATGGTGGTGAGTGCCTCCAAGAGTCACTGCATTCTATGTGGCGTAGATCCTTAGCCTGCTGAGGATGTACTGATCACCCATTTACATGGATACTGCTCTGATCCCATTTTATTTTTCCCATATTCCCACCAGTTGCATGGGCTGTTTACAGCAGCCAATTCATCTACCCACAAGCACATCTTTTGGGATCTGGGAGGAACCCAGGCGGGCACGTAAAATGTCTGACTTCTTAATAGATAGTGCCCGAGAATAAGACCAGACTTGGATCTCCAGAGGGTGGGGCAGCGGGCTGCACTGTGGGGTAGAGGTGCTCCAATTGGTCCAGTAAGATCGAGGGTCAGGTGGTGTTGAATGAGGCAGGGCTTTGCAGGTGGGTAACGGTCCCATGCACCTGCTGCCCTGGAGCCTCCGGAGGTTATGGATGCTGCCATCCAACATCAGGTTGCAGTTCCAGGCGGAACGGACATTCACAGCATGGAGGGGGAAGGATGACTGGGAGAATCAAGGCACCAAGTCAAGCAGATGGACACGAGATCTTTGAATGCTTCCCTGTTCACTGACATATCAGAGCACAGGCAACCTTGCTCCTGGGTTGTAGCCAACAGTGAGACCCAGATGCTCAGAGCCAGCACCATTGGCACTGATGATAATGTATGTGCACAGGTAAAGATTATGGCAGACTAGATCCATACTCGCAAATGTGACAAAATGTGATTTGTTCGAGGGAGAACTTTAAGATTCTGAAATGGCTGCAGGCTGGCTAACAACTTTAGGCCCAGATGTTGAAATCGATAGTTTATGAAGATAAAGTATAAATTAATCAAACCTTTACTGATGGTCACTTCAATCTCTGTGTTCACATATGCATGTAGTACTCTCTGGATGTACGCATGGCATAATGTAGAACCATAGAATGCTGCAGCAGAAGAAACAGGCCATTTGGCCCTTTTAGTCTGTGCCGAAACATCATTCTGCTAGTTCCACTGACCTGCACCCATTCCATAACCCTCCAGACCTCTCCCATCCATGTATCTAATAGAATCATAGAATAATTAACCACATGAGTGTGGGAAGGTCACTGGACCGCTTCCATCCTTATCAAGGGAAGTGCCAACTTGCTCTCCTTTCGTGCAGCGTGCTTGGGTTCAGTGTGTGTGCTCATCTGGCCTCTCTCTCTCCACTCTCGAGATCAGGGATATTCTGTGATGAACCAGGCCCAGGGCTGGATGCACTTTGTACCTGACCCCACAGCTGGGCAGCAGCTAGTGCTGGTGCAGAGAGGGGGAGAGAGATTGGATCCTGCCTGTGATGTGCATGTTGTGGACTCAACCCATTTATTGCCTATTTGTTTACAATTTGAATGCCAAAAAAATACTGATTCTAATTGCTTATAGAGACACTTGCGTACAATTATGTTTATGGTTCAATTTTTTTTACTGTTTTGTAATAAAGTAACTCAAACAGCTTTCTATGAATAGATATCACCTTCTTTGTTCTGTACTTGTTTCTGGTTAAATTTGAATAACCTTCAAACCTAATTAACAAACATTTATTTGGCTGTTGGTTTGCTTTAGGCTGTTTTTAATATCATCCACATAAATAACAGAGGCAGCTGTTCTAATCGTACAGAAATCGTTGCAAAATGGATCTTTAAAGCCTGGTTCATAAGGAGGAGAGTTTTATCCCCTAAGTGGGGCTGCAGAGGACTGGATGGGGAAAGAAACTAAAAAGACTGAAATGGGACCTCTTCCAATCTGCGCCCTCCTGGGTGGGTTCTGCTACTTCACCACTGAAGGGATCCAGATTCAAACCTGATCTCAGGTGGTGTCCTTTAGCAGTTTGCACACTCTTCCTATGACGGCCAGTGCTCAGATTTGCTCTCAGTGCCCAAAGGGAAAGGGTAATTGGTGACTGTAAATTACCCCCTGCCACAAAGTAGTGGTTATGAGACTGACCATTTACCATCCGCCAAGACTTGCTGTTTGCAAGCTCCCCCTTCCTTGCACCATCTGGGAAAATAAAAGGCCACAACGTCCTCTGTGCGCAAACTCCTTGAAACGTGCAAAATCATTCGGTGTATTAAAAATATAAATCAGAACAAAGTTTGAACTTTGGAAATTTATCACTTTCACAGGAATGAACATAAGTTTTTAAAATGTAGGCAACTGCTTGTTTTTAAAATATAACGCAGATGTGCTTGGTGTAAAATGTTAGCTCCAATATTAATTTGGAGGCAGGAGTCTTGGGGGTGGGAGGAGCTAAGTGGGAGAATTGTTCCTCTCCAAATGGATGTGCTCAACTTGCTGAGCATTTCTGTGATTACTCCAGAAAATAAATATTCAGTTCAATCCTATTCTCCCTCCTGTGCTGGCAGGCTTCCTGAGCTCTGGTCCATTAAAATATTCCAAGGAGCAACTTGTTTCAGGAGTAAGATGGCTGACTCAGCTATTTATGATGACACAATTGGGGACTGTTTGGCCCATTAATTCCAAGTCTGCTACCTCTGCAACTTGTTCTCTCTGACGTCAACTCCCCTTTGAATCTTTTTATACAGATTAAGTGTATGTTTTTGACACTTACTTGCACCAGAGGTGATCTACAATCAGGGTGAATGCTGGGAGCCTCATGCTGTAGGCTTCTTGAATCTCTCTGCTTGCGTTGGTCAGAGATGTTGTGCCACTCTGGACTAGGAATGTGCTTGCCCAGACCCCATAAAAGAAATAGTAAATATCTAAGATTGATAATAAATATTCACAGTATTCCGATGATAACATCACCCAGGATCATTGCTCCCATTTACCGTGTGACATCTATCAGATGGTTTCAGATGGGGATAAGAATGGACAAATGAAGGAGTAAGCTATTGACCATTGATTCATTTACTCACCTACAGGTACAAGGCTGGCACAGGAAGGCCACCTCCTGTGGTTTCCTCTTGGTACCTGTCCTGGAAGGCCCATTTGCTCTACCCAGCTACCTTTACGGAGATCCACTGCGAGCTCAGCTTTTCATCCCACTGAATATCAGCTGCCTGGTGAAGGACGGAGCTGAGCATCTCTTTGATGGTATGTACCCCACAGTCCGACAGTGGAGAGGGATGTTCCTGGGCCTGGGTCATGATTACATCTCAGAAGGTACTGCAGATACCATTTAAGCTCACCTGCAATCTTCCACTTGACCTGTGGAAAGTTGTGACTAGACTGGCTTTGGAAAGTTGTGATCACTCTGTCCAGGGTTCAATGATGAACATATTCTGTGGTGTAAAGGGTGTAGCTTCTTCATTGCTGGCAAATCTGGTAAATGTTTTGATGAGTTGTAGCATTTTTAATTTCAATTGTGCATTTTTGCCAGTCCCTTGTTTGCTTGTTCTTTAAGGGGATGGGAAGAAGGTGAACAGGAAATTCATTTCTCCACGGCATCCCATGGGGAAAAGTTGAAGCCAGAGAAAGTGTGTGAGTCCTCCCTGAACTGGCAGCCACTCCTTCTGCAATCCCACCCAATCAGGTGTTGATTACTTTGTGAGAGGCTCAGAAGCTGAGCCTGGTGTTACGAAAGAGGAACTGAATTGATGATAGCTATAGTAATGGGTTTATTGTCATACACATTGTAAAGTGTACACATGCACTGAAATTCTTATTTGCTGCAGCTTAGCATGAACGTACAATAGTAAACTAATTGAATTAAATTAAAAGAAATGGTAAATATCTAAGGTAGAGAATAAATATTTACAATATGAAGGTTCTGGAGGATGTTTTAGTTTCCATTCTGAAAGTCATATATACATACTGCACGGTAACACACCCTTTCAGCCCACGAGCCCATGCCACCCAACTTACACCCAATTAACCTACAAACCCGATACATTTTGAATGGTGGGAGGAAATCTGAGCCCCCGGGGGATGTCTCCTTACAGACACCGTGGGATTTGAACCTGGTTACGATCGCTGGTGCTGTAACAGCATTGTGCTGACTGCTACACTAACTGAGCTACCCCTTTTATAAAATTTAGACATACAGCACAGTAACAGGCCCTTTGGCCCACAAGCTCGTGTCACAAAATACACCCAATTAACCTACAACCCGTGTATGTTTTGAAGGGGTGGGAGCACCCAGAGAAAACCCACACCGACACGGGGAGAAGGTACAAACTCCTTACAGACAGTGCGGGATTCGAAGCCCAGTCCTGATTTTTCTGCTCTTCCTGCATGTTGAAGGGCCATATAACCACCATAACATGGCCGCCTTCACCTACCTTCTCTAACTCCTCTTGTATTTTGTACTCTACATCCTGACATTTGACCATGACGGTCAAAGTAATGATATGTGGATTAGCGGAGAGCTGCTGCAACTGTCACAGGGAAAACATGTGCTGTGATCTATCCAGCTTTTTACTTTAACACCAAATAATTTCTACAAAAGCAAAATTCTTGATAGGAAAGGTTCTGAGGGAATTTGAGCAGCTGGGGACTAAATTAAAAAGCGAACTGGCACAGGGTCAATCAGATGAGGAAGTTAAATGCGTGGCTCAAAGATTGCTGTGGAGAAGTGGGTTTGAATTTGTGGGACATTGGTACAGGGAAGAAGGGAGCTGTTCCGGTGGGACTGGCTCCACTTTAACGGTGCTGGGACCAGGGTCCTGCTGAATCACATAACGAGGGCAGTGGGTAGAGATTTAAACTAAATAGAAGGAGAGTGTGTTCAACAGATTAGAAAAGCATGGACAAAGTTGAAAAGGAGGAGAGATCAGGGTAGGTTCATGAAGTCTCCAGAATAAAAAAATTTAGCACAAAGTTTAGAAATGGATAAGAATGTAAATTCAGGCGACACGGAGACAAATGTGAGCAGGGTAGTGAGCACGGGATGGATGGTGTTGTATTTAAATGCTTGTATTATATGAAACAAGGCAGAAGAGCTTGAAGTGCAGTTAGAAATCAGCAGGTGTGGGCAGTCCGGAGATGTGACTGAAGGACATTCAAAGTAGGGAATGAAACATCCTATCAAAGAGACAGACAGGTGGGCAGAAGGGTTAGGATGGTTCTGTGGGTAAAATCAAATCCTTAGTGAGAAGGGACATGGGGTCACAGCATGTAGAATCCTTGAAGGTAAAGTTGAGAATCTGCAGGGTAAAAAATCCTTGATGGGAGTTACTTACAGGCCTCCAAATAGCAGACAGGATGTAGAGTACAAAATACAAGAGGAGTTAGAGAAGGCAGGTGAAGAAGGGCATGTTATGGTGGTTATATGGCCCTTCAACATGGAGGAAGAGCAGAAAAATCAGGTTGGCCCTAGATTACCAGAGAGGGCCAAGAGAGGTGGCTTTTAAAAGTAGCCCACTGGGAAAAAGACGAGTGAGTCTAATGATAGTGGTTGTTGGCAAGACTCCAGAATCCATTGTTCAGGATGAGGATTCATGGTTAAAAGTTATGGGGAGAAGGCAAAAGAATGGTGTTGAAAGGAAGAATATACATCTACCATGATTCGAATAGTAGGGCAGACTGGATGGGCCAAATGGCCTGCTTCTGCTCCCATCTATTCTGCCGTAATGTTTAGTGAATAATCTGCATGTTCTTGGGTTTGATTCCAACTCATGCTCTGCTGTATTTCCAATAGCTGCCTCAAATTTGGCTTGTGTTCAGGGGCAAGAGGATGTGACTGTGAGTGAGGCAGGTAGTGGGATCCAAGAGACAGTTTTGGAGGAGCCTCTGCCTGATCTTGTCTCACAAGTCCAAGATTCATATTCCTTGTGTGGCTAAGAGTGGGGGCTGTAGAAAGGATGAGCAATCTGACTGTGGCACTATGGTTCAGGAAGCCATTCAAAGGTGGGGGGCATGGGGAGTGAAGAGGAATGGTGTGGTAATTGGGGATAGTATAGTTAGGGGAATACTTCTCTGTTGCAGGGATAGAGTGTCCTGAAAGCTGTGTTGCCTGTTTGGTGCCCAGGTTCAAGATATCTTATCTGACATGCAGAAGAATTTGCAGTGGAGGGGAAAGAGACTTGTCTTGATCCACGTGGGAACCAACGACATAGGTAAAACCAGGAAGGAGGTTCTGCTTGGGGAATTTGAGGAGCTAGGGACCAAATTAAAAAGCAGAACCAAACAGATGGTCATCTCTGGATTACTCCCTGAGCCACGTGCAAATTGGCACAGGGTCCAGAAGATTGGAGTTAAAGGCATAGCTCAAGGACTGGTGTGGGAGAAGTTCATGGGAAATTGGCACCAATATCAAAGGGACAGGCTCCATCTGAACCCCGATGGGACCTGGTTCCTGGTGAATCGCATAACTAGGACTATGGACAGGGCTTTAAACTAAATAATAGGGCGGGTGGGTTCAGCAGATTGGAGAGGGATGGATAAAAGAGAAGAATGTGGGAAAAGTTAAAAGGAAAAGTTTAAAAATAGAGAAAAGTAAAAATTCAAGTAAACAAAAGGCAAAGATTTCCAGATTTTAAAAGTACAATGGGTATAAGGGCACTTTATCTGAATGCTTGTAGTTTTCGAAACTTTTGGCACAAATCAGTACAAAATTAGTGGCCATTACAGAAACGTGGTTGCAGAGTGGAGAGGATTGGGAGTGAAATATACAGGATATCAGATAATAGGGAAGGACAGGCAGGAAGTTAAGGGTGGTGGGGTAACGCTCTTAGTTAAGGATGAGATCGGGCCAGTAGTAAGATCTCATGAGCAAAATGTTGAGTCCATTTGGGTGGAGATTAGTAAATAGTAAAGGGAAAATATCACTAGTGTTTGTTGTCTGTAGGCCACCCAATAATAACATAATACAGGCAATAAAACCATTGGAAGCATGCAGTTATTGTGGGCACATAGACTGTGTGGACCATGTTGGTTGAGGCAACTTTGAGGAAGACTTCATAGAATGCATACAAAATGGATTTCTTGAATAGCATGTTACTGAACCTGCAAGGGAACATGGTCCCTTGGATCTGGTCTTCAGCAATGAGACAGGTAAAATTAGCGATCTTGCAGTTAGGGATCCTCTTGGAAAGAGTGATCACAGTATGACTGAGTTTCTGATACAAATGGAGGGTACAGTAGTTTGGTCTAAAACAAGTGTGTGATGCCTAAACAAGGAAAACTACAAGGAGGGGAGGGAGGAGTTGGCTGGGGTAGACAGGGAATGCAGGCTATATGGAGGGATGGTTGAGGAACAATGGAGGACTTTAAAAGAGATTTTTCACGGTGCTCAACGAAGTATATTCCAGTTAAAAGCAAGGACAGTAAGGGTGGGGACAGCCAGCTTGGATAACTAAGGAGATCAAGGAAGACATCAAACTGAAAGCTTGTGCATACAGTCGCCAAGAGCCGTGGGAAACTACAAGATGGGAAAACTGTAGGAAGCAACAAAGAACCACGAAGTGAGGAATGAAGAGGGAAAGTAGATTAGGAGAAAAGATTAGCACAAAATAGAAACACGGACAGTAAAAGTTTTTATAATGAGAACAAGTGGAAAAGAGTGGCTGAAGTGAAGGTTGGACCTTTGGAAGATGAGAAGGGGGAATTGATATTGGGTAATGAGGAAATGGCTGAGGGTTTGAATAACTATTTTGTGTTAGTCTTCACAGTGCAGGACACATTACGCATGCCAAAGACAGATGTTATGGGCATAAACTGCTGGAAAAACTCAGCTGCTCGGTGTCCTTTATGTAGCAAAGGTAAAACTACATAACCAACGTTTTGGGCTGGAGGTTTTCAAGGTACAAAAGAACATTGGCAGGCATTTGAACAAAACGATTAGTGATGGTAAAGGCAGGAGATGATAGGTGGAGAAGGGAGGGAGGGGAGGGAGGGAGGGGAGGGAGGGAGGGGACAGCAGCAATCGGGGGAGGAGGGATGGCTAGGTGAGGAGAGGGGGAGGGAGGGAGGAGAACTGGAAAGGGAAGGGGAAGAGGAGAGTAGGTGGGCAGAAATCGGAGAAGTCGATGTTAATGCCATCTGGTTGGAGAGTGCCGAGGCAGAAAATCACGCCTCCAATTTACGGGTGGATTTGGTGAGACAGTGCATAAGGCCGTGTGACGTGAATTTGGCACAGAATTGAAGTAGTAGGCTACTAGGAGGTCACTGTAGCTGGCAGAGTGAAAGTGCTCAGCGAAGTACAGTCTGCACTCAATCTCTCCGATGTGCAGAAGGCCATAAAGGGAGCACCAGATGCAGTAAATCAGTCCTGTGGATACACAAGTGAAATGTTGCTTCACCTGAAAGGCTTGTTTGGGGCTCCGGACCATGGTGAGGGGGGGAGGTGTGAGCGCAAGTGTTGCATCTCCTGCTGCCACGGGGAAGTTGCTGGGGGAGAGAGTTTGGTGGAGAGGGATAAGTGCATGGGAGAGTCACAAAGGGAGTGGATCCTAAGGAAGGCAGAGGAGGAGAAGGGAAGATGTGTCTGGTCTTGGGATCCTCTTGTAAATATCAGAAATTCCGGAGGATAATTATTTGGATGCAGAGGCTGGTGGGGTGGTAAGTCAGGATAAGGGGGATTCTATATTTGTTGCATCTTGCAGCAGTTGGGAGTCCAGGGCAGATGACCAGGAAATGAAGGAGATGTAGGTGAGGGCTGAGTTGATGCTGGTGATGGGGAAGCCATGTTTGGGGAAGAAGGCGGACATTTTGGAAGACCTGGACTGGAAGACCTCACCATGGGAACAGATGCGGCGGAAACAGAGCAATTGAGAGAAGGGGATGGAATCCTTGCAGGGGACAGGGTGTGAGGAAGTGTAGTCAAGGTAGTTGTGGTTGTTAGTAGTGTAGTGGATTTGTGTTAATCTTTAAAGTGAAAGGTCTTTAGTTATAAAGTATATATTTCTTAGTAAAATAAGTTATAGAATTAAATATATTTCTCAAGAGAATTGTGGGCTGGATACAGGATCACACACAGGTCACACACAGGTCACAGAGCATTTACAACACACTCAGAAGTGAGGTCATTTTTGGAGCCGATGTAGTTTTGGAACTGAAGTGGGTCTTAATTGATTCAAGGACACTGGAATGTTTGCTTTATTAAAAATGGAAGTATTCAAGAACTCAAGAAGAACTGCTTAAGGAAGCTATCTGCTTAAACAAAAACAGGTTTTTGCTTGTGGTCATCAGACTTTCTGAAGTCATTAACCACTTAAACCGAGAGGAGGTCAGAGGTTTGTGGATGTGAAGAGGTCATCTGTCATAAGTTGTGCTTTCAGACAGAAATGAAACAGAAACAGTAATGATGTCAGGTCACATGATTTCAGAGAAACATAACTGAAGAAGGCAGAGACATGAAGGGTAAAACACTAGTCTTTGGAGAGAGAGAAGGAGATGATGTTCTATATTGTATTAACCTTAACATAGGAGATACACAAAATCAGTGGCCATAAAGAAGAGTCACTTCACTGTCTCTTTGAATAAGAAGGACAGTTTCAGAATTGAAGATACAGTAACCAGAAAAGGTACAGTTGTGTGTTACTTCTGGAAAAGGGGAATGCAAAATAAGTGGCTTTAAAATAAGTAAGTCAACTTCTGACTGTCTCTTTAAGATAAAGAGGGCAGATTCATTGTGTGGAACACAGATTCAAAAATCTCCAAGCAGGAGAGGAGAACACTTGTGTGAAGAATACCTCTCTGAAAAACAACTCATCAAAAGAGACTTGTGAGTTTAAAGAGATCTGAAGTCTAAAAGTGCTTCATAATTACTTCTGAACTGAGATTTTAAAAGATCCTCAAGTTCAACAAGATGTTTGAAATTGGACTTTAAAATTGACTTTTTCACAATCAAGCTTAAACTGTAATAGTTTGGAATTTAATCTCATACACACACACACACCACACATACAGATTTGTGCATAGTGGTGTTTAAGATAGAGTTAAATTTAGAGATCAGTATGAAATGTTATGTTAATAATAGTTCAATAAAAATTATTACTTTGAATTTATCAGTGTCTGGTGAATTTTCCATTGCTGTTCCTTTGTTAGTACTAATAATATTTTATTAGTTCTTAACAGTCTTCTTCTCTTCTTCTTTCTCTTTGGCTTGGCTTCGCAGACGAAGATTTATGGAGGGGTAAATGTCCACATCAGCTGCAGGCTCGTTTGTGGCTGACAAGTCCGATGCGGGACAGGCAGACACGGTTGCAATGGTTGCGGGGGAAAATTGGTTGGTTGGGGTTGGGTGTTGGGTTTTTCCTCCTTTGTCTTTTGTCAGTGAGGTGGGCTCTGCGATCTTCTTCAAAGGAGGTTGCTGCCCGCCGAACTGTGAGACGCCAAGATGCACGGTTTGAGGCAATATCAGCCCACTGGCGGTGGTCAATGTGGCAGGCACCAAGAGATTTCTTTAGGCAGTCCTTGTACCTCTTCTTTGGTGCACCTCTGTCACGGTGGCCACTGGAGAGCTCGCCATATAACACGATCTTGGGAAGATGATGGTCCTCCATTCTGGAGACGTGACCTACCCGCGCAGTTGGATCTTCAGCAGCGTGGATTCGATGCTGTAGGCTTGTAATATATGTCAATGGAAAGCTTGTCTCCTGAGATGGAGAGAGAATGAGATCCAGGAAGGGGAGAGTGTTGTTGGAGATGGACCAGGTGAGTTTGAGATCATGGTGGAAGTTGGAGACAGAGTGAATGAAGTTGATTAGCTCATTGTGGATGTATGAGGCAGCACCAATGTAGTCATCGATATAGCGGAGGAAGAGATTGGGGGTGGGGGGCTCTTGCCTGAGAGCGCAGAAACAGGTAGGCATAGCTTAGACTCATAGCTACTCCTTTGATTTGGAGGAAGGAGAAGTTGTTGAAAATGAGGGCGAGTTCTGCTAGGTAGAGGAGGGAAGTGGTAGAGGGTGACTGGTCAAGAAAGAAGCGACATGCTTCTGTTTGGGGGATGGAAGTATAAAGAGATTGGCCATCCATTGTGAAGATGAGGTGGTCCAGTTCGGGGAATCTGAACTCATTGAAGAGATGGAGGGCATGTGAGTTATCGTGGATGTAGGTGGGAGGGGAGGGATTGGACCAGGGGAGAAAAGATAGAGTCATGGTAAGATTAAATAAGTTTGGTGGGACAAAAGCAAGCAGAAATATTTGGTCTACCCAGTAGAGATGAGCCTATGATCGGATCAGCTATGATCTCATTGAATGGCGGAGCAGGCTTGATGGGCCAGATGGCTGACTCTTGCTCCTATTTCTTGTGTTCAATGCTTTGTGCTGGAGTTGAGAATGCTGCTGCTGAGTGTGGGAGCTAGCAACTTGCATTGGTCTCTGGTCTTTGCAGTGCATTTGGACGCTGGGAGAGACTCCCCCCCCCCCCCCCCCCTGCCTAACTTGGTTACTGTTTCCTCCTGGGAGGCACACGCGCGGGTCTGCAGACAGAATCGGGCTTCAGAACACCCTGCCATTGGTACTCTCCACGCCTCCACTGGTTAAATGTCAGGCCTGTCATCCAGGGGTGCAATGTCAATTCTTTAGGTGCCAGAGCTCACCAAAATTGGCAGCAAGGGGGTGCCAGGGCCACCCCACGAGATGTCTGGAGTGGCGCTCCGGTGAGCTGTGGCAGCACTGCACCCCTGCCGTCATCCTATGGGGGTGTGAAATGGGTTGGGGAGTCGCAAAGTTGGGGATTGACCCTTCTAAGAAAACAATCAGTTGGGTCCAGTGACTAACATCTCTTTATCCAGGATGTGTAGAATCCCTGAGGCTCGTTATCTTTGCCCCTGCTTAATTAATTCATTGTGTTGTACTTCCAGGGTTTGAACCTGAAACTTATTGGGATCGGATGCAACTTCTTCAAGAAGCCATTCTAGCCAGGTATGCCTTCCTTTCCCAGGACCATACCACCCCTTCCATCTCTCTCTCCCTCACCCCATCTCACATCTCTTCCACTCTCGTGCCCACCTCTGCTTCTGTATCATAATCCTGGGTGGTGGGACTGACATGTGGCTGCACTTGAGGCACTGGATGCGGTGAAGCGTCGAGGACCAGGCCGACCTCTGCTGGCCGGCATCTCTGCTTTTTTTGCTCACACTTGTCATTCCCTCTTGCTGTTGCAGGTTTGGTTTTGTTCAAGACAAGTACCCTGCCTCGACCTTTAACTTCCCAGCAGAGAACAAGCCACAGTACATTCACGTCACAGGTGAGCTTTGCCCGGGAACCCTGCCGAATAATGTTCCTCGGAGCTCAACGATGGTGACAGAAGCTCAGCACACAGTTAGTGAATGGACAGCGAGTTGGGAGGCAGTAGCTGGAAATAGTGTGGTCACAATTCCTGGACCAATAGAGCCTCTTGCATCCACCCAATCAGTGGTTACCGTTCCTCACTATGCATTCACAGGAATTAACTATAGAACACTACAGCACAGAAACAGGCCCTTTGGCCTATCAAACCCATGCCTCATTACATCAACCTGCACCCAGACCATAATCCTCCATACCCTTCCCATCCATGTACCAATTCAATCTTCTCTTAAATGTCAAAATTGAGCCTGCATCCACCACTTAAGTTGGCAGCTCGTTCCACAATCTCACCGCTCTTTACATGAAGAAGTTCCCGTGGTTTCCTTTAAACATTTCACCCTTGACCCATGTCCTCAAGTTCTTATCTTACCTGACGACCATGGAAAAATCCTGTTTACATTTATCCCATCTATACCCCTCATAATTTTGTACACCTCTATTAAATCTCCCCTCATTTTCCATAGGATCAGGGAGTAAAGTCCTAACCTATTCAATCTTTCCCTTTCACTCAGCTTCTCAAGTCCCAGCAGAAACCTTGCACTTTTCCTCTGACTTTCAATTTTATTGATATCTTTCCTGTAGTTTGGTACAAGATACTCCAAATGTGGCCTCAATCAATGTCTTATCCAACTTCAACAGGACATCCTATCTTCTGTATTCAGTACTGATTTATCAAGGCCTATGTGCCAAAAGCTTTCTTTTTGACCCAATCTACCTGTGACACCACTTTTAAAGAATTGTTTATCTTTATAGAATAAAACCCCAGGTATCCAGCATCGACGGGGATTGGTAGATGCCAGATGAGTGAGTTTTCCAGTTGCTTGAGACTCACTCTTACAGTGCTTAACGTACACTGGAATTAATAATAAACAACTTAAAAGACAAAAAAAAACTATACTGTACTTTCATGAATATATAAACTTTAAAGCATTTTACTTTATTTTCAGTCACATTCTTTGAAACATTTAATCGTTGCTGCATCTGCAGGTTCCTCCCCCTCCATGGATCCGCCCGAAACATGAACAATAACATTAAAAATAATTAACCCTTCCCCTCCCTTCCAAATTTACAGATAAAGCCTCTGACCGGGGGCAACTCTTATGAAGCAGGGAAAAGGAGACACTTTGAGAGAGTTACTCCAACGGGGAGCAGCATCGTGGGCGATGCCATTGCTGTTTCACACTTTACTCAAACAGCTACTACGAGCAAAGCCTGACCAAGGTGCTCCGCTGGCTGGATATTTGCTACCATCTTCACCAAAGGTTGATGTGTTACTTCAGAGAACATTTACTTTTACAATTTTAAACTTTCATTTAAATGTTAATTTATTATTTTATTTTTAAAATTTATTTTCCTCAATTTATTCCTGGTTGCTTGAGGGTACCAGTTGCTAGAATTCCGGATACCAGGGGCTTTACTGTATATCAAAAATCATTTCTCCCTCGTCAGCTTCCAGTTCTGTATTTTTCCAGTACCGAGGATCTTTGAATAACATTTCTGCACTCCAATCTGGAGATGCATGCAGCAGGATTTCTATGGGACATGGTCAGAGATCCCCAAGTGTCCCACTAGGATTCTTCTGGTTGCTGAGATCTCCAACTGTCGGTATCAGCCAGTAAAGTTTTGTTACTCCCTGGGAAATGTGCATGTGAGTGTGAAAGACATGAGATGTAAACCAAGGAGGGGACTGATGATTATTCAGGTGTGAATGCTAATGTTGAAGCCCCAAACTCGCGATGAGGTCCTTGGTGTACCCCATATTTGGGTGGGATTGATCCTGATGTGGTGTTGCTCTGATTGCCCCAGGAACCGTGTTTCTTCAGTTGCCATATTCCAAGCGCAAGTTTCAGAGTGGCCAGCAGAGACGGCGGAGAAACTCCACCAGCTCCAGCACCCAGAGTCTCTTTGGTGAGGAGAAGATTGGCTACAACTGGGCCTACAACACCATGCTGACCAAAACCTGGCGATCCAGCGCCACGGGTGATGAGAAGTTTGCCGATCGTTTGTTGAAAGACTTTAATGATTTCTGTTCCAATAAGGATAACCGCCTGCTCAACTTCTGGGAGAGCTGTTTGGACAAAATGCATTCTAGTGCACCCTGAGATAAGCAGTGTCCCTGCAGAGCTAGTCATGGTACGTGCATCTACCCTTCACTTATGGAAGCTCATCCAGTGCCCATTGGACTATACGCTGTTCTTTGCCAATTGGAAGTTGGGCCACGCCCATTGGTGCATGTATTTAAGTTTCCCATTGGATAAATGATCATTGCCCATTGGTGCATAAATCCAAGTTTACCATTGGATGAATGGTCAATGTCCATTGCTGCATAAATCCAAGTTTCCCATTGGATAAATGATCAATGCCCATTAGTGCATAAATCAAGCAGTTTACCATTGGATAAATTAATTAGTTTCTTATTGGATGAGTGGTCAATGCCCATTGGTGCATAAATTCAATAGTTTCTTATTGGGTGAATAGTCAATGCCCATTGGTGCATAAATCCAAGTTTCTATTGGATGAATAGTCAATGCCCATTGGTGCATAAGTTGTGTTTTTTCCCTTCTGCAAGGTTAGTTTGTGCCATTGGGTCCCTGCATTCAATTGATTTTTATTGGAAGCACAGCAAATTCTTCACTTGCTTTGGTTGAGTTCCGGCCACACTATTCCCCATTCCCCTGCACGCTCCACAGCTTGCTCCCTCAAATGACAATCCCTTTACCCTCCCACTTCCACTGCCTCAAATTTGCCACAGCATCACTAACTTACAATGCAGCTATTAGCCCAAGTCCAACTGCTCTCTCAAAGGCTAGGCCCTGAATGCTTCATTAATCTTGTTGGGCAGCAGAAAAGACAGATTCCTGGGATTCAAAATATTTATGTTTTGGAAGTGTGTCCAGAAACACCAAAAGAAAGTAGCTTTGTCTCCTCCTGCCTCTCTTGTGAAGCAGTCGATCCCCCAAACTCTAGTAATTAGCTTCTGTGGCTCCTGCTCTTTCCAAGCCATTCTGACTTGGTCCCCACACTGAGTAACCATGTGCCTTTACTTTAACTGTATTGTCACCAGATGATGGCTGTCATCACTCTCCCATTGACTATTTACTTGATTGAGTCTTTTGTGTTTTGAGATGTTTCCTGTTGTTGAGGAGGCAGTGGAAAGACTCCACCACCTGCAGAGATGAATGTCACAGTCCTACTAACAAAAGATCCCCTGGCCACCCAAGCTACATCTGTGCACATTCCCCACCATCTCTTGTTTCTTTATTTTAATCAGGGTTACCTTACATGCTTTTCTTTCTCCTTCCCCCCCCCCCACCCCTTTCTCTCTAGAATACTTGCTCTCCCCAACAGTCTATGTCTTCAGCTGGTTTGTTGGGGCCCCACAGGTGCTGCTAGCCCTGAGAATGGCGATCACATTGCACTGGGGCTAGAGATGAATCAATTCCCAGAACAAAACCCAAGCGTAATATCTCCCAGGCCATTTGATATTTTACCTAACTTATAGAAACGAATGGGCATTTATCTGCACTTATGGATCAGCCGAGTTGGGCTAAAGAAAACAAGGGTAGAATGAGGTGCTGTCCCCGAGGTAATGCAACCCAGTAATAATGTTGAACTAAAAGGGGAATAACTTACCATTTTTGACACATATACTCCATATCTCTGTGCACCCACTGGCTTCATTTCATACAAGGATATTCTTAAGCACAGAATTTAAGCCACCCCTCCAAGTAATACTACAGCCAATTTGTAAGACTCAGTTGGTGTGGGTGTGTAGATAAAAAGGAAGCAGTGTGGTCACAATGAAAATGCCCAGTTTCTCCACAGCACCTTGTCTTATAAAAAGAAACCTGCACCAATGACTATTCTGCCACTTTATGTTCATGATTTATATTTTTCAATAAAATGAAAAAAATCCTTTTTGTTTGGTAATTCTGCAGAGTAAATCATTAGACTGAGAATGAAATGTATTCTCAGTAAATTTTCCAAAGTTTCTCTTCCCCATATTGAAGAGCCCAAAGCCAGGGTTGTGGAGATGGATGGGAGCACTTTCTTCATCTGCGGCACCTCGCCCATTCACCAAATCCTTTGTTGTTTGGCTCATGGTCAGTCTTTGCCTGATTCTCCTCCTGTAAGTACCTTGTGTGTAAATGTGACAGGAGTTCCCCAGCTGTCTCGCCATCCGAGATGGGGAAGTGTGCAGTGTTTCAGAGGGCCAACATAGTCTTGAAGAGCAACCAGCTCCTCTTCCATTAGGCCACGTCACGGGCACAGACTCGGTACTGAATCTACAACTTTAGAATTGGCCATCTCTGCTGTACATCTGTGTTATTCGCTGTTTTTTTTCTCCATTACACAGCCAGGCCTGCTGGGCATATCCCACAACTTTAAAACTCAAAGTTTTCCTTCTGCTCCAATGTTACAAAAACGTTTTCAGTTTCTAAATTCACATTATCAACCTCTAACTGCCATATGGATCTCTGTGACTTACCCCAGTGACAATCCTGGCCTCACCTTATCACAGACAGTCCCTCCATTCTATTCATTCTTCCACCCCCCCCACCCATCATGTCTCTACAACTCTCTCTTCCCCAGATCTGACAAAGGATCTGAAATGATCCTTTCATTTCCCTTCCCACAGATGACCCCTTGATCTGCTGTTTCCAATACATGTGGACTCTTTTTTTCAGAATTCCAGCTCTTCATTTTGATATTTCAAAGGCCTTTTCCAAGAATTTGAAATGCATTGAAAGGAGCACCAGAAAAGGAGGGGTCTTTTTACAGAAACACTACAACTCGGAGGGCGCATCAACTTTTCCAAAGAAACTGCTGACCATTCTCTAGCTAGTAATGGTAAACCTGCACATTAGTGGTGTCATTGAAAACAGTTCAACCAGAGTTCCAGCAATACCTGTCCCCTGATGTTTGCAGCTTCAACCTCGGCACTGCGTTGTGTACACAACATCGAGGCTGGTGCTTCATTGCAGAACAGATGTGATGTTGCACTGTTGGGAACAATTCTTCCAGATGAGCTTTAAACTCATTCTCTCAAGCATACATATGAGGTCCCAAACATCCCTGGAGAAGATCAGGAAGCACAGGGACATGTTCAAGTTTTATCAGCAAAAATAAATGGTGGTGTAGAGCCAGGGAGAACGGGGAGCAGAGACACACCGCTCCTGCGCAGGCTCTGACTGCCCAGTCCCAATAACGAAGTCTCTGTATAGGCTTAAACAGCCTGTTAAAGGAGATGACAGTGTTTTTATTTAAAATCCTGCAATCACGGATTGCTACCAAGCTCGTGCTTGGTAGTGAGTTACAGACTCTAGGGGAGCAGCAGACTGACACAGTTCAGCAGAAAAGGGGAAGAACACCACCCCCCACAACCCATTGAGAAGGAACAGCATAGGAGACAACATCAGAACGGTACCCATGATGGCGGATTAGTAAGGGGCTCAACGGCTTAAGGACCCTCAAAGGCAACGTGCTGTTGGTGACTTGCTGTCAAATGATCTACACCAACTATGGGCTGCTGGAGTCTGGCTCATGGGCACCAGGTATTGGAACTAGGATTCGAGAGGGGGCTCATGAGAGACCTCGGGTGCTGAAGGCTTCTTAATCGTGTTGGAGATTTGGATCTGGAGCTCAGGCTGCCAGTGGCCTCTAGTCTACCCTGTTGATGACTTTTTCCCCTCACTATTTCTGATCTCCATCCAGATGGATTTGAGATTTTCCTCTTTGGATACTCTATTGTCTCTCACCATCTCTGATCTCATCCTTCATTAAAAGCGCTACCCCATCTCCTTTACTTTTGAATTAACTGATACCACTGGATATTTAATTCTCAACCTGTAACCACGTTTCTGTAATGACTGCTACATTATATCCACTTGAACTGATTTGGGCCATAATCTCATTAATTTTGTCGTGAGTGCTACAGGCATTCCGATAAAGTACCCTTAAACTTATTTATCTTTTTGAATGCCTTCTAGAAATTCAAATACATGTACTTTGGTTTGGCAGATAGTGTAGTGGTTAGCTCAATGATTAGAGCACTGGTCTTGTAAACCAAGGATCGCAAATTTGATCCTTGCTGGTGCCTCATTTCTGTGACAAAATGGCAACTCTCTGTCTTCCTAACAAAGTTAAAGAATGTCATGTATGTTACATTCTAAATGTAGTATCATGTGACAGTAATGGAACCTTTACCTTTTACAGAGCCAGTGACCCAGATGTGCTGGAATTATTACGTTCTCCCCACCTGCATGGATTACATCCAGGTGCTCCGGTTTCCTCCCAACCTTCAAAATGTACAGGGGGCCGTAGGTAAATTGAGATGTTTGGGTGGCACGGGCTTATGGGCTGTAAGAGTTTGTTAAATAGAACATGAAAGTCTGCTGCAGTCAAAGCACAGAAATGCTGCTGGCTGTCCACCCTATCTATAATCTTGTAGTCTCCTATCAAGTTCCATCTCATCCTTCTTCACTCCAAAGAGAAAAGATCCATGTCTGTTAACCTTGCCTCATAAGACATGTTCTCCAATCCAGACACCATCCTGGTAAATTTCTGCACTCTCTCCTTAAGCTTCCACATCCTTCCTGTAATGAGGTGACCAGAACTGAACACTATATTCCAAGTGTGGTCTCACCAGAGGTTTATAGAGCTGCAACATTACCTCTCTTGAACTCAATCCCCTGATTAATGATAGCCAGCATACTCTAAGCCTTCTTAATGTTGCTATCAACCCACGCAGTCACTTTGAGAGATCTATGGATTTTGACCCCAAGGTCCCTCTGTTCCTCCACACTATTAAGTATCCTGTCATTAACCATGTACTTCGCCTTCAAGTTTCGAAAGTGCATCTCTTCACCCTTATCCACATTAAACTCTATCTGCCACTTTTCATGCTGTATGTCTAAATTTAATTTCCAAACACCAATTCCTTTCATAAAACTACACTGACACTAATTTTTCTAAGTTCACCTGCAGTTTCAATAATGGATTCCATCATGTTCCCAATGAAAGTCATCAGTAGGTCAGGCTAATTATTAAAGAGTCAAACACAAAAGTCTGCAGGCACTGAGATTGTAATTAAAAATGCACCGAAATGCTGGAGAAACTCAGCCGGTCTTTTCACCATCCATAGGAGATCAAGATATATTGCTGGCATTTCAGGCCTGAGCCCTTCTTCAAGGAATAAGCAGAATTTAGACCATACTGGATGGAGGAGGAATCCAGACCAACAAAAGGTGTTAATTGGATATGATAAGGGACAGGTTTCTGTGAAAGGGGAAGAGATAGCTGGGGGAAGGAGACGGAGGGAAGGCCAGAGAAGTTTATATTAATACCTTCCGGGTTGGAGGATGCCCAGACAGAATTATCGAGAGACCCACCAAATCTCCGGTCCCCGACCAGGGCCGAACCCATGCCCATTACTGACAAGACTGCATAAACACCAAGGCAGGGAGATGATACTATGGATGGCCAGGAAGCACGAAGAAGGGACGAGGATCAGCTTTTTCCCTGATTTGAGTGCAGCATTGGTCAAGAAGGGGAAAGAATTTTATGGCATTGGCTGTTTTTTTTCCCTCTTTTTTCTTTCTTGTGTTTTTGTTCCAGTGGGACCGCCAGTGTGAAGGAAATAAATACTTGAATTGAGGCATGCAAAGGGCTGTAGAGCATATGTGGGCTTCCAGAGACAGATAAGCACAAACACAAATATCAATGAATAGGACATTAAAATTTGTGAGTACTAATATAAATGGATTGAACAGAAATATCAAAAGAAAGTGAGCTTTGGCACACTTCAAAAAATGATGGACAGATATAGCGTTCATACAGGAAAAACACCTTACTATGGAGGAAACTGAAAAGGCTTTGGGACTATTACAACCTAACAAGTCTCCATGGAGGACGGTTTCTCCCCCGGACTTTAAAAAAAAGTTTAAAGATTTGATGCCACTCATGATGAGTGTGGTTTATCAAGCGGCGGAGGCAAAGACTCTCCCACACACCTTTTCAACACCAATAATTATGATGCTACCTAAGAGAGAATAAACATCCATTAAAACCTGCATCTGACAGCCCTATTTTGCTATTAAATACAGATTACAAGATAATTGCCAAAGCACTGTCTTTTTTTTTAAACTTTATTTAAAGGTTTTATCACAGGAATAAAAAAAATTACATTTAAAGAAAAGATATAAAATAAAATAATATAATTACAATACAACATTAATAACCTAACTTAATTCAATCTAACCCCCCCTACATATACAACTAAAAATCTATACATATATAAAAAACCCACCCTTCCCCTCCCCAAAATAAAGAGTGAAGAATTAGTAAAATTAATAATATTATGTATTTAAAAAAAACACACAAAAATAAGGAAAATATGACAAATAAAAATAATTTTAAAAAGATTTATCAGATCTAAAATATCACATCTAAGAGCATACTTAAATCAAACTTAATTGCATATACTTAACAAATGGAGTCCACTTCAACTTATAAAAAGACATCTGACCTTGGATTGAAAAAGAAATCCTTTCCATAATTAAACAAGACTTCATCTCTAAATACCACCTGCCCAAAGTTAGTATATTTCTATCTTTCCAAGTAAACGCTATACATTTCTTGGCCACTACTAAAGCTAAATAGATAAAAGAAATCTGATAATTATTTAATCCTAAATCAATTAATGATTGCATATTCCCTAATAAAAATATATCAGGTTCTAATACAACACAAATATTATATAATCTATTAAATATAGATTGAATACCTTTCCAAAACTGTTGCAATCAGTCACAGGACCAGACAGCATGTAAAACAGTACTGGCTATCTGGTCACAACGAAAACAACAATCTGACTTACTAAGACCAAATTTTTTAAATTTTTCTGGTGTTAAGTACAATTGATGTATAAAATTATAATTAATCATCGCTAATCTAGCATTAATCAATTTCCGAATACTGTTTTGATAAATTTCCACCCAAGCTTCTTCAGCTATTGTTTTCCCATTTCAACTTATCTTTATCCCAATCTTTCTTACTTTCATTTTCTTGTAGAATACAATACATATCAGATATATACCCCTTTTTTGGTATTGAATGTACATATTTCTCAAAGCTAGTTTCGGGCAATAAAGTCATTTGCCGACCACATATCTGTTTTACAAATGATCTTAACTGATAGTACACAAATACAGAATTTCCACTAATACCAAATTTCCTTTATAATTCCTCAAAAGAACAAAAATGTCCTTCAAAAAAACAATCAGATAAGTTTTTTATTCCTTTCCTTTCCCATTGTTTCAAAGTGATATTGGAGACCGTAAAAGGAACAAGTTGATTATTATATAATGGCAATCGCCCAGACCATTTATTTTTGAGCCCCATTTTATCAAGTTTACTCGTCCAAAGATTCAATAAATGTTTCAATATTGGTACATCATAAATTCGTAACAAATTTTTATTCCATCGAAACAAAAATTCATGTGAAGATTTTTCTAAAATAACTCCCAGTTCTATCTTTGCCCAACTGGGCGGATCCTCCATATTCATTAGTGCACTAAGAAATTTAAATTGAGCTGCCTCATAATAATATTGAAAATTAGGTAATCTCAAACCTCCAAATTGAAAGTCCCACATCAATTTTTTCATTGCTACCCTCGGAAATTTTCCCTTCCATAAAAATTCTCTAACTGCTTTATATAAATCCTTAAAAAAAACTTTTTTTTTAAAAAATAAGGAATTGATTGAAATAAATATTGCATCCGAGGAAAAATATTCATTTTTATAGTATTAATCCTCCCCAATAAACCTAAAGGTAAGTCCTTCCACCTAATCAAGTCTAGTTTAATCTTTTTTATTAAGGGAAGGTAATTAATTGAATATAAATCTTGATATTCTGTATTGACATTAATTCCCAAATATTTAATTTGTTTTGTCCACTTCAATTTCGTAATATTTTTATATATCGAATAATCATCTTTACAAATTGACAAAATATCACTTTTAGCCCAATTTACCTTATAGCCAGATTATTGACCATAATTTTCTAAAGATTCTTGAATTGCTGGTAAAGAAATATCAGGGTCCACCAGGTATAATAAAACATCATCTGCAAATAAATTATTTTTATATTCCTCATTCAAAACTCTCATACCCTTAACATTTTCATTTTGACGTATTAACTGTGCCAAAGGTTCAATAACTATAGCAAATAAAGCAGGTGACAATGGACATCCTTGTCTAGTAGACCTTGTTAAATCAAAAGATTCTGAGATCTGTCTATTAGTAGCAACTCTAGCCTTCGGACTATTATATAAAGCCTTTATCAATCCAATAAACGAAGAACCAAAACAAAATTTCTCAAGTACTTTAAATAAAAACTTCCATTCCACTCCATCAAAAGCCTTTTCTGCATCTAATGAAACCACTATTGGATAATTCATTTGAGATTTAAATTTATTTATCAAAGTAATTATTCGCAAAATATTATCAGACGCATAACTGTTTTTTATAAATCCTGTTTGATCTTTATGTATTATTTTAGGTAAATATTGAGCCAATCTATTAGTCATAACTTTAGCTACAATTTTATAATTTACGTTTAACAACGATATTGGTCGATAAGAAGAAACCTGTAAAGGATCTTTATCTTTTTTTGGTATAACCGTAATTATTGCATTAGAACAAGATTCAGGGAATTGAAAAGTTTTATAAATTTGCTGTATTACATTCTTATAAATAGAAGATATATCAACATAAAAAGTTTTATAAAATTCTATAGAAAACCCATCTTCACCGGGTGCCTTTCCATTTGGCATATCTCTTATGGCCATTTCAATTTCATTTTCTGTAAAAGATTTATCCAACTCTTGTCTATCTTCTTGATTCAGCTGTGGCAAATTAATATTTTTCAAAAAAGAATCTATTGCATCTTCACTTACATCTTTACACTCAGACGTATAATGAAACATCATCTGCAAATAAATTAATTTTATATTCCTCATTCAAAACTCTCATACCCTTAACATTTTCATTTTGACGTATTAACTGTGCCAAAGGTTCAATAACTATAGCAAATAAAGCAGGTGACAATGGACATCCTTGTCTAGTAGACCTTGTTAAATCAAAAGATTCTGAGATCTGTCTATTAGTAGCAACTCTAGCCTCCAGACGTTTTATAAAAATTGCAAAATTCCTCATTAATATCTTTTTGTCTAAAAGTAATACCCGATTTTTTTTCTAATTACTGGTATAATCCTGGATAATTGTTCTTTTTTTAACTGCCAATGTAAAACTTTATGAGCTTTCTCACCCCATTCATAAAACTTATGTTTAGTTCGATTCATTAAACATTCGATTCATTAAACATTCAAATCGATATGTTTGTAATTCATTATACTTTAATTTCAAATTAATTAACTGGTTCTTTTGCATTTCAGTAGCATTTTTTTGAAATTCTTTTTCACTAACAGTTATCTTTCTCTCTAAATTTTCAATCTCTCTAATTCTCTCTTTCTTTACTTTGGATGCATAACTAATAATTTGATCTCGTAAAAAAGCTTTCATTGTGTCCCATAAAACAAAATGACTGGAAACAGAGTTAACATTATTACTAATAAAATCCTCAATTTGTTTTTTTAAATAACTAATAAATTCTGGTTTTTGTAATAACATAGTGTTAAATCTCCATCTTGAAGTTCTCTGAACATCTTGTGAACTCTGATATTCTAATAATAATAATGAATGATCTGAGACCAACCTTGCCTTATAATCCACAGATATAACCTTATCCTGCAAATGTGTTGAGATTAAAAAATAATCATTCTTGAAAAGGAATTATGACGTGAAGAATAGAAAGAAAAATCTTTCTCTGTAGGATTAAGTCTTCGCCAGATGTCAACTAAATTCAAATCTTTCATCATATTAGTCACTTGTACTGCCGTCTTAGATTTCTTAATTACTCTTGGATACTTGTCCAATAAAGGCTCCAATACCACATTTAAATCTCCCCCAATCATCACATTAGAGTTTGCTTGTCCAAGTAATAAAGACACATCTACAATAAAAGCTGTATCTTCAACATTTGGAGCATAAACATCAAGCAGAGTCCAAGCCTCATTTCAGTTTTAAAAATCTTCCTCCATTTTTCTCTTCATTCTGTAACTGAAATGGTAAATTCTTATGCACCAAAATTGCCACTCCTTTCACCTTTGAATTAAATGAAGAATAGAAAACTTGTTGTCTTGGGTAAACTTATACCTCTCATTTTGTTCATTTTAGATTGGTCACAGTGTTTGAGCTACCGAAAGAAAATAGACACACACACCGAGAGCAGTTCAGTTTATACAAATGTTTATTACTAATTCAAAAGCTGATTTCACACTACAATATGCAAGCCCTTCCCAACTATACTTATCAACGCTTGGACTGGTCCCAACTGCCGAAGCGAGGCAACGACTGCACACTTGTAGTAGGTTGTCAGGGCGCTGGTAGCAGCTTCTCCACCTCCCCCGACCGGGACGTTGCTCGGACTCTGGCTGTTCTTCCTTCTTGACAAGGGGTGTTCCCACCCCTCGGAGAGTCTAAACCTCAGCAGCAGGACCACAGGCTTATATACCCCAAAAACAATTAATCATGCGCCTACTCCTTCTAATATTTGTCAGTCAAAATCAAAACTGAACATTACATTCTACAATTTAGAAGATTAATTATTATGGAACCAGGATGTTATGATTTCTTGGTTTATCTCGTAGATACAAAGACTTATTAAAACTTCTCGAGCAAGACAGGTTGTGACCAATTCGTCAATTTCAGAGTGTTGCATTTGACAACTGCTTTCCCTGGGCCTCACAGTGGAATTCCATTTCAAAGTGTATCTTCAGATAAGTCCCAATGGCTGAGTTTAATTACATCTGCTAGTTCTGAAAGTAAGGTGACCTGCGTGTGGACCCAGTGTCGTCAGTTCCACATAAGCAAAAAAGCATCTGGGTACATGGTTTTAATCCTCCATTACATTCCACCCCTTGGTCACAATCTGTCATTTGCGAGGCCTAACCAGTATTTGAGTACAGAGGGAGCGAAAAAAGAGAAATCAAAACAACAATTACAAAGATAAGCAATGACGCGAGCAACCAACGGAGGATAGTGTAGCCCACTCCCCCAAATGTAGAAGTTAGCCATGAGAAAGGATTCCAACCAAGGCTCAAATTATCCTTGTTGGCCACAATACCCAGATACTGGAGCTCACGAACAGATTTTGAAACATGCTGAACAATAACATATTTATATAAGCTGCACTTGAGGCTGCTGACCGAGGACTTCTTTGGTGTAATGCATCGGACCGTGTTTCCCACGGGGAACTCCCTTGGAACGTCCTCGACATTACAAATCCAATTGCTGGCATCAAAGCAGCTGTTAAGCCAGATCACCAGGAGTGTAAAATGGAGAACCTGGAACAAAGAAGCCTGACACATGTCACTCACGATACCATAAGCGTTCAGTGTTTAAACAGACTAAATCATCCTGTCCTTCAATAGCTACCCACCGAGTGTTAACCTGGGCAGGTGTCACTATTTCTCCTTTTACAGGAGGGCCACTACCTGGTGGTGCCACCCATACCTTTTGTCCAACATTCTCTAGTTCAGGAATGGGGGGCAATGACTGTTTTTCCTCTGGAATAGGCTGTAATTCAGGAGCATGAAGAAGTCGGTGGAAAGGTGTACCTCCTTTTAAAGGGCGATGATTCAAATTGTCGACTGCCTGCTGCAGCACATGGCACCATCCCTTCTGGGTCCCCATTGATGTTAACAAATGAATTTGTTCCTTCAGTAAGCCGTTCATTTGTTTAACTAACCCGGCAGCCTGCGGGTAATAAGGAATATGGTGAACCCATAAAATACCGTTGTAATTTGCCCAATCACAGATTGCTTTCCCGGAGAAGTGCGAGCCATTATCAGAGTGAATCTCCTCTGGAACATCATAACAATAAATCAAATGGTTTAGTCCTTGGATGGTGCTAGCTTGGTCAGCCTTCTTGGTGGGAAAAGTAAAAACCAGGCCCGAAAAGGTGTCAACCATTACTAGGATGTAATGTTTACCCATACAGTCTAGCATGGGGCCTATGTAATCAATTTGCCAGACCGCAGCTGAGTGAGCACCCCGTTTTATTCGGCCATGCGGACCAGGTGGAACGGTATGGAACTTCACAAGCTGACATTCTGGGCATGTACGTACGACCATGCAGACATCATCCTGATGGACGGATAAAGCATGTGTACGGGACCACATAACTGATCCCTTCTCCCCCAAATGACCACTCTGTTCATGTGCCCATCGAGCCAGGGGGACGGTATCAGCACAGCTGATAGTGGCAAGCTGATCTGCTACTGCATTATGTTGAGCCATGTTAGTCGCCATATTGGTATGGGCATCAACGTGATAAACGGTTATCTCACGATGGTGGGAAGCATCCCACAACAGCTGCCACAACTCTTTGCCCCATACTGGGCGGTCATGTATCATCCAGTTGTTCTTTTGCAAATCAGGCATCCATACCACAAGTCCATTAGCCACAGCCCAGGAATCAGTAAACAGGCGAAGAGGGTGATCATGGGGATCTAGTGGTAAAGTGAATACCTTCAACTCAGCATACTGACTGGAGCCACCATCCCCCTCCTCCAATAAGTGAGTTCCTG
Source organism: Narcine bancroftii (assembly GCF_036971445.1). Taxonomy (NCBI): domain Eukaryota; kingdom Metazoa; phylum Chordata; class Chondrichthyes; order Torpediniformes; family Narcinidae; genus Narcine; species Narcine bancroftii. Next base: position 200,457,806 of record NC_091472.1, read on the forward strand.
ACCTGGGATGGTAAGCCACCTGTTCGTGTGCGCGGCCCACCCCTTCAGGCCCTCTGGTCGCACGACTCTGAATATACCACTTCCATTTAACAATAGAAGACTGCTGAGCCCGCCCGATCTTTAGATTAGCATCATTAGCCAGGACCCAATTCATTATAGGAAGTGCAGGTCGCAATTGAACATCTGCATCACCTGTCATTCTTTCAGTCTCTAGCAGGGCCCAGAAACAGGCTAGTAACTGTTGTTCAAAAACAGAATAATGAGTGGCAGCCTCGGGCATGGTACGTGACCAGAATCCCAGTGGGTCTCGGCGACCCTCTTGTTTCTGCCAGAGGCTCCAGGAGGCCACATCATCAATATAATGGTGAATTGAGAGGGAAGGCGATACTGGAAGGTGGGTGAAGGTATACTGGCGCCCCTTCCAGGTAAAGGCGAACTGATCCTGTGAGTCCTCAGCTATAAGAATACTGAAGAAGGCGTTAGCGAGATCAATGACAGCATACCATGTTCCTGAGTTCCCAGTAGCAATGTTTTCAATAAGGGTGACGATGTCCGGAACTGCTGAAGCAAGTGGTAGGGCATGTTTGTTCAAAAAACAATAATCAACTGTCATTCTCCAGGAGCCGTCCGGCTTCTGGATCGGCCAAACAGGGCTATTAAAGGGCGACGTTGCGGGCCTCACTACCCCTTCTTCTTGCAGAGCATCGATGGTGGCAGTAATCTCTTCCTGCCCCCCAGGGAGACGATATTGTGGAATGCACACTGGTTTCATGGGGGCTGGCACCATCACAGGATCCCACTTCGCCTGACCCACTACTAGTTTTTTTGTAATAGTTCGAATTCCAAATTCAAATCCCCCTTGGCTAGTATTAAGGGCCATACCGGCCAACATATTAATACCAGGATACACTCGTCAGTCGCAGCCACCAGGGCATGTAACCAGACAGGGGAAGGGCTATCACCCACCATGGCACAGACTTTTATTTCCTTTGCCAGGGTGACCGCTCCTCCCAACCCCTCTATTCGAAAGGCCGGTCCAGTCCAGAGGTCGGGATTACCAGGAATCACCGAGTGCTCTGCACCGGTGTCGACCAAAGCCAAGTATTGGCGATCATTACCCCCACCCCAGTGGATTGTTAATGGTATGTAGGGCCGCGGATCCCCGTGTGTGCGCCGTGTCTCGATGGAGTAGACACGGGAATCCTGCCCACACCTTCAGGCTTCAGAAGGGTTCGGGGGCTTCCAGGACCACATGCTATTGTTATCTTTAAGAGCCTGTTTAACCCATTGTTTTACTTCATGACGAGTAACTGGAGCAGGAGAAGCCAGCTCGATAGAAGCAGCAGTGGGAGCAGAAGGCACAGCTGGGCCAGGAGGACTCAGCAGCTGGGGATGATGTTCCCCTGATTTTCTCTTATAAAGGGCATAAAGGACCGCAGTAGGTTTCCCATCAATATCACTTTTAGGTACGCCTAACTTTAACAAGGTTAGAAAAAGGTCCTTCCTTGTCGGTCCATTATTACCAGCAACCCTTCTCTTTTCATCCTGCTTGTCTGATTTAACCTGGGTTGTACGTGAATGGATTTTACCTCCCAGTTCTAATTCTCGAAGCCCAGATAAGGCGTGCACCGCCTCAGACACAGGGTGCCCAATTAGCGGACTAGTTATGGACAGAACCAATCCCCGTGTGGTGGGTTGGGCAGAACGAACCAATCTGGTATGCATTCCGGCAGTGAATATCTCTTCATCAGGACTCCCCCCATGTACCCACAGCCTCAAACGCCCTCCATACAAGGCAGAGGCCAGGGCCTGTTGACGAATTAATGCTATACCCTCCTCTGGGGTTCTCCAATTGTTTTGCAAATGTAAATCCCAATCTAATGGTGATGGGTATACTCGTAGCAGGGCATCCCCTAGAATAGTAAGTAAGTAATCCATCTCTCTCCCTCTACCCCGCAGCTCAGCAGTGACCCTGATATCAGTAGATAATGTTCCTAATCCCAACAATTCCTCAGGGGTTAAAAATACATTACCCCCTCCTTGTTCCCAGACACGCAGGAGCCAGGCCGCCAGAGTTTCTCCTGCCTTTTGCCTAAATCGATCTCCAATGGCAGCCAGTTCTTTTACAGAGAAGTCACGTATCATTGACTGTTTCCGACCCCTGTTCCCACTTTGGCCCACAGGGCCCTCCACCCAGTCTAGGGGAGGAGGTCGAGGCCATCCAACAAAGGGAGTAGGCCATAGAGCATAAGCAGGGGTTTGGGTATTTTCCCCTGGGTCCACATGGGAAACTGGGGTATCTATCCCTTCCATCTCTACCCTTACATCATCCCCCCTTCTGTTTGTTTGGGAAATCTGCTGCCTTATAGGGCGAGCATGAACAGCAGATGGAGAGGGTAGTATGTTAGACACATGCTGAGGAGAATCTGCATTATTACCATTCTCATTCCAAATATTCCCATCCCAATCCTCAATTACATCAGGATCGTCACCATTCCTTATCATGGCATGAATACGATATGGATCGGGTTCTACTCCATGCCTTTCCTTATCTGCACAGAGCTGCTGCCGGAGTTTAATATTATGGCAAATCATTTGGACATGCTTATCTTCCCATTCTTTGGCACTGTCCTGACTGGTGCGAACAATCTTGCTCATCATGGAACAGCATTGTCGCAGGACTTCTAGCTCCTCCTCTAATTGCTTTCTTTTGCACTGAGATTCTACTTCTCTTTGAATTAATTCTACTTCACGCTGAACGGAGTGGCGTAATGCTGTGGCCAGCAACCAAAAACCATTCGTCAGCGTTCCCTTTTTATCAGGAAATTTACTTTCTCGAAGGAGAGTGGCAACCCGCTCTCCCAGAGGTGCACTTGATGGGTCTAACTTCTCATCCCAACTAATGGGTGGTCCCAACAAAGACAGGGTATTGGCCAACATGCCAAACCCATCGTCTTTGGAAGTCCATCCAGGAATCAAGAACTGCTCAGGGCTCACCTCTTTCTTTCGGCGAAACATCTTGAGACCAACCCTGCTCGCTGCGCCAATTGTCTTGGTTAAACTTATACCTCTCATTTTGTTCATTTTAGATTGGTCACAGTGTTTGAGCTACCGAAAGAAAATAGACACACACACCGAGAGCAGTTCAGTTTATACAAATGTTTATTACTAATTCAAAAGCTGATTTCACACTACAATATGCAAGCCCTTCCCAACTATACTTATCAACGCTTGGACTGGTCCCAACTGCCGAAGCGAGGCAACGACTGCACATTTGTAGTAGGTTGTCAGGGCGCTGGTAGCAGCTTCTCCACCTCCCCCGACCGGGACGTTGCTCGGACTCTGGCTGTTCTTCCTTCTTGACAAGGGGTGTTCCCTCCCCTCGGAGAGTCTAAACTTCAGCAGCAGGACCACAGGCTTATATACCCCAAAAACAATTAATCATGCGCCTACTCCTTCTAATATTTGTCAGTCAAAATCAAAACTGAACATTACATTCTACAATTTAGAAGATTAATTATTATGGAACCAGGATGTTATGATTTCCTGGTTTATCTCGTAGATACAAAGACTTATTAAAACTTCTCGAGCAAGACAGGTTGTGACCAATTCGTCAATTTCAGAGTGTTGCATTTGACAACTGCTTTCCCTGGGCCTCACAGTGGAATTCCATTTCAAAGTGTATCTTCAGATAAGTCCCCATGGCTGAGTTTAATTGCATCTGCTAGTTCTGAAAGTAAGGTGACCTGCGTGTGGACCCAGTGTCGTCAGTTCCACATAAGCAAAAAAGCATCTGGGTACATGGTTTTAATCCTCCATTACACTTGTCCAACCCACTCACGTTTGTTTCAAATGTTAAATGAGTTTCCTGCAAAAAAGCCACATCAACTTTTAATTTTTTTAAGTAAGCAAGTACTTTCTTACGCTTAATAGGATTATTTAAACCCTGAATATTAAGAGAGGCAAACTTAAGTTTAGACATTACTTACAATAACACAAAGAAAAAGAGAAGGAGAAAAAAAGAAAAGAAAAAAGGGGAAAAAAAGAAAAACACCCCTCCCATTATCCCCTCCTAAAACTACAAAAAGAGAAAAGAAAAAAAAAAATTAAAGATAATAATAAAAAAAACTTCACTCCTTAAAAATTAATGAAAAAAACAGGTAGGAGGTTGCAACCACCTCCTCCTGTCTCAACCGCTCAATGCGGTAACTCCCACAAGGTATTGGATGTGAGATAACTCACACGTAGCTGATGACTTCTGGAAAATGATGCCCGCCCAGTTTCCTCTCCCAACTCCCGTTTCACATTAAACTATCATCATTATGGAGGAGTCACGTGATGGAGTAGTGGCCGGTCAGGGAACTCCAGCTCTCTCCGGAAAAGTTTAAAAAAAACACACAAAACACAAAGGCACAAACATAAAAATTAAAACAAAGTGAAAGTAAAGGTGGGAAGAAAATGGCAGCGAAGAAAGAAAAGTCAAAAGCAACGGGAAGAAGAAAAGAAGAAAGAACATCGGAAGAAGAAGGTGAAGGCCTTACCTGTCCGAGGAGGCCCACCGCGGAGAGAGAAGCCCGCTCCCTAAAGACAGTTGAAGTCCCGAGCTCGGGACTACAAAAATGGCTCACGGAGCCAAGTAAAAGTGCGCAACCACACATGAAAAAAAAAACACTGACGGGAGGGTGGACCAGCTGAGGAGTCGATCTCCACAGCTGAGAATGACAGCTGCAACACAACAACAGGAAGAGAACATAGAAAACAACGAGAACAAGAAAGAAGAGAGTAAAAAGAAAACAAGGAAACAACAGATGACTAACCCAGAGGAAGAAGAAGAACATAGAGAAATGGAAGAAGAAGGGAAAGGCAAGACAATGGATATTTTTTTAAAGAATATATGGAATCAGTAAAAGAATGGCAATTACAAGAATTTAGTGAAATAAAAAGAAGAATTAAAAGTGCAGAAGAAAAAATGAATAGATTAGAGATGGTCATGTCGGATATAGGAAAAAGAGTGGACAAGGTGGAAGAACGAGAAACAGCCGTAGAAATGGAAGTAGAGGACTTAAAAAAGAAATTAGAAGAATCTAATAAAAAAGTTAGAGACACAAGAGCTGTTAGCTCAGAAGATAGATATAATGGAAAATTATAATAGAAGAAATAATATAAAGATAGTGGGCCTTAAGGAAGATGAAGAAGGCAAGAATATGAGAGAATTTATAAAAGATTGGATCCCCAGGGTCCTAGGAAGAGCAGAATTACTGGAAGAAATGGAAATAGAAAGGGCACATAGAACGTTAGCTCCGAAACCACAGCCACAACAAAAACCAAGATCCATTTTAGTAAAATTCTTAAGATATACAACAAGAGAAAATATATTGGAGAAAGCAATGAAGAAAATAAGAGAAGACAAAAAGCCACTGGAATACAAAGGTCAAAAAAATTTATTCCAGGGCAACAAAACAGACTATTCTTGGATCCGGAGGAAGCACAAAAATTTGCAGAACAACTACAAAACAGGCAGAGAGAATGAAGACATTTAACGAGAGTAAAAATGACCACGAACTATATGTATGTGTGTATGTGGGTATATATATATATATGTGTGTGTGTGTGTGTGTGTATGTATATATGTGTGTACATGAGTGTATCCGTATTTAAAGGAAAATATATAGAGTATAGATAAGAATTAATAAGGGAAAGAAAGGGAAGGAAGGAAGTAAGGAGGGAATTAAGAGAGTGACCTTTGTTATATATGAAAATTGAAATCTTTTCTGGGGGGGCTGGGTGGGGAGGAATTACGGTCACTGCGAAATCAGTTAACGCTTGCGAGTGAATTCGCAAATCCAAATGGAGAGGGGAGATGTGGTTGCCCGACAAGGGATAAAGGGCAACTCAGGAAGGGGAGGGGATAGTGGGGTTAAAGAAATTTTAGATAGGAGAATAAGGGAAATGTTTGATGTTTTAGAAATGTTGTCTTATAAAGTGTTCAAAACAAGAAAGCAGAAATGGATAAGAAGGAAAGATGATGATGAGGAAACGGAAAGGAAAGATAAACAAAGTATGAAATGGCTACATTGAACTATATGACTTTAAATATTAATGGAATACATAACCAAATCAAAAGGAAGAAACTGCTAAATTTACTGAAAAAAGAAAAAATTGATATAGCATTCGTGCAAGAAACAGATTTAACTGAAATGGAGCACAAGAAATTAAAGAGAGATTGGGTAGGACATGTAACAGCAGCATCATATAATTCAAAAGCTAGAGGAGTAGCTATATTAATCAGTAAAAATGTACCAATTAAAATAGAAGAGGAAATAATAGATCCAGCAGGGAGATATGTAATGATAAAATGTCAGATATATTCGGAGTTTTGGAATTTACTCAATGTATATTCACCTAACGAAGAAGATCAAAAATTTATGCAAGATATTTTTTTTGAAGATAGCAGACACGCAAGGGAACATACTAATAGGAGGGGATTTCAACCTTAATTTGGATTCAAACATGGATAAAACTGGGAAAAAAATTAACAGAAAGAACAAAGTAACCAAATTTATAATTAAATCGATGCAAGAAATGCAACTTTTGTAATACCAAAGACAGGGAAAGATCCACTCACACCAGTGTCATATAGACCAATATCTTTACTTAACACAGATTATAAGATGATAGCTAAACTATTAGCAAACACCCAAAGGAAAAGGAATATTCATATTATTCGGGTAGTGTAAGGTAAAACATCATGAGATGGGAATGTGTAAGGAGTTACCCTGTACAGGGCTGTAACAAGAAGGGGAGGTGTCCTTGTACTCCTGTTAGGTAAAACATCATGAGATGGGAATGTGCAGGGCTGTAACAAGATGTGAATGCATCCTTGTACTTACAAGATAAGAGAGACATTGATGGATTGAGAGGCAGGAAGCTAGCAGGGAAAGGATAGCAACAGTTTTAGTCATTGGACAAGTAATGATATGATGATGTTCTAAGCACATATCCAAGGGTATAAAAAATCACCATTTTGCTGATAACGGCAGAATGCATTCTCCGACTAACATGGTTAGTCGCAAGTGTTACAATCCGGTAATAAAGAACAAAGAACCCTGATTTCGACTCAGCCTGGTGTTTGTCTCACTCATTCATGAACAAAGCAGACCTAACAGGTAGACATAAAACTTACTCAAGAATAGACCTATTCCTGTTATCAGCTCGTATGCAAGACAGAGTAAGAAAAACAGAATATAAAGCTAGAATATTATCGGACCACTCACCCCTGATATTGACAATAGAGTTAGAGGACATCCCTCCAAGAATGTATAGATGGAGATTAAATTCCATGCTACTTAAAAGGCAGGATTTTAGAGAATTCATTGAAAGACAAATTAAAATGTACTTTGAAATAAATACGGAATCAGTGAAAGATAAGTTGAACGCAGAAAGCGTTCATCAGAGGGCAAATCATAAGTTATGTAACCAAGATGAAGAAGGACTACAATCAGGAAACAGAGCAGTTGGAAAGGGAAATAGTAAATATAGAAAAACAATTAGCAATGAAGGAAGACACAACTAAAAGAAGAGAAATGGCAGATAAAAAAATAAAATATGAAACACTACAAACATATAAGGTGGAGAAGAACATAATGAAGACAAAACAGAAATATTATGAACTAGGAGAAAAAAAACGCACAAAATTCTAGCATGGCAGCTTAAGACAGAACAAACCAAGAGAATGGTATTGGCATCAAGGAAAAAAGACAAACAAATCACATATAATCCAACGGAGATTAATGAAAACTTCAGAGAATTCTACGAACAATTATACCAAACTGAAAATGAAGGGAAAGAAGACAAAATAGATGAATTTTTAACTAAAATTGAACTACCAAAATTACAAATAGAGGAACAAAATAAATTAACAGAACCATTTGAAATGGTAGAAATACAAGAGATAATAAAAAAACTACCAAATAATAAAACACCAGGAGAGGATGGATTCCCAATAGAATTCTATAAAACATTTAAAGATTTATTAATTCCTCCCCTCCTGGAAGTAATCAACCAGATTGATAAAACACAAAGCTTACCAGATTCATGCAAAACAGCAATAATTACAGTAATACCAAAGACAGGGAAAGATCCACTCGCACCAGCGTCATATAGACCAATATCTTTACTTAACACAGATTATAAGATAATAGCTAAACTATTAGCAAACAGATTAGCCGACAATGTACCAAAAATAGTAAATCTAGACCAAACTGGATTTATTAAAAAAAGACGAACAACAGACAATTTTTGTAAATTTATTAACTTAATTCATGCAGTAGAAGGGAATAAAGCTCCAACAGTAGCAGTTGCTTTAGACGCAGAGAAGGCCTTTGACAGAGTAGAATGGAATTATTTATTCAAAGTATTACAAAAATTCAGTTTACCAGAGAAGTATATTAATTGGATTAAAGCATTATATAAGGGGCCATTGGCGAAAGTGACAGTAAATGAATATATATCAAAGCAATTTAACTTAAGCAGATCAACAAGGCAGGGATGCCCACTATCACCCTTATTGTTCGCGTTAGCTATAGAACCACTAGCAGAATTGATAAGAACAGAAAATAAAATAAAAAGGATAAAAATAAAAGACAAGGAATATAAAATCAGTTTATTTGCAGATGACGTTATAGTATACTTAACAGAACAAGAAATATCAATAAAAGAATTACATAAGAAATTGAAGGAATATGGAGAAGTGTCGGGTTACAAGATTAACGCAAATAAAAGTGAAGCAATGCCAATGAATAATGCGGATTTCTCAAAATTTAAGAAAGAATCACCATTCAGATGGCAAATGCAAGCAATACGATACCTAGGTATACAAATAAATAAAAACCTCGGCCATCTATATAAACTCAATTATTATGCACTAATGAAAAAATTACAGGACGACTTAGAGTATTGGAAAGACTTACCACTAACACTAATAGGAAGGATAAACTGTATTAAAATGAACATTTTCCCAAGGATACAATATCTATTTCAGGCATTGCCAATACACTTGACGGAGAAATTCTTCAAGGAGTTAAAGAAAATAATAAGGAAATTTTTATGGAAAGGGGGGAAACCGAGGATAGCACTAGATAAATTAACAGAATGGTATAAACAAGGAGGCTTACAACTGCCAAACTTTAAAAATTATTATAGAGCCGCACAATTAAGATACCTATCAGATTTTTATCAAACAAGGGAAAAGCCAGATTAGACTAAATTAGAACTAGATAAAATAGGGGAGAAGATACCTGAACATATATTATATAAATGGGATGAAAAATTGGTACAACGTAGGAATTCTCCAGTATTACATCATCTGCTCAATATTTGGAAGAAGATTCACGTAGAAAGGAATAAAGCAAATTACCAATTACCAAAACTAATACTGACGCAAAATCAGCTAATCCCTTTTACAAATAGATAACCTTTCCTTTAGAGAATGGGAGAAAAAAGGGATCAAAAGAATAGAAAATTGCTTTTCAGGAAATAAATTACTATCCTTTGAACAAATGAAGGATAAATATAATATAACTCAAGATACAGTGTTGGCATACTACCAACTGAAATCCTACTTGAAGGACAAAATGGGAAGCAGTCTGAGGTTACCAGAGGGAAGTAATTTTGAATATGTGATTACAGACACAATGATAATCAAAAAATTTATAACAAATATGTATATTAAACTGCAAGAAAAGGAGAATGAGGAAACAAATAGTAAAACTAAACAAAAATGGGAACAAGATTTAAACATAAATATAAAGAAGGAAGCATGGGAGAAGTTATGCTCTGGAACTATAAGAAATACAATAAACACGAGGTTACGTATGATACAATATAACTGGATACACAGGCTATACATTACACCTCAAAAGTTAAATAAATGGGACCCAACAGTATCTGACAGATGTTTTCACTGTAAAAAGGAAATGGGAACAACAATTCATGCAATTTGGACATGTGACAAAGTGAAAAAATTTTGGGAAGATGTAAACCAGATATTAAATAAAATCACAAAAAGCAATATACCAAAAAACCCAGAGATCTTCCTCCTAAGTAACATAAAAAACAAAGAATTGGACTTGATTTGGATGGTGCACAAAAAAGATTTGTTAGGATAGCCCTAGCTGTAGCAAAAAAATGTATTATGTCAGCCTGGAAATTAGAAGATAACTTGAGAATACAACAATGGTATATAGAAATGAATAAATGTATTCCACTAGAAAAAATAACATAATTTAAGAAATAATATTACAATATTTGAACAAATATGGGAGCCATACATGAAACACAATAGAGAAAACCTACCGGGGACTTCTACCACCTAAAATGACAGAAGGAGAAGGAAATGAAAAGAATTGACTCAGTGGAACTTCTTGTTTATTTTTATTGAGTGACAACATTGTTTGACGGGTTCAATGTATCTTAGATTCTGAACTTTAAATGAATGGGAGGGGAGGTAGGGAGGGTGGGATGTGAAGAGGAGGGGGGGAGAAAACGACACTGTATATATTTGAAAAGAAAAATGTCTGTATCTTGATCAATGTGGTTTATAGTGTGAAAAATAAAAAAAATTTTTTTAAAACTATCATCATTATCTAAAATCTCAGAAATTTTTTTTTAAAAATCAGCTTTATCACTCCGACCACCATTGTCTCCATTTCTTCTTGGAATTCAGTTCCCATCTTGCATCTCCACTCTCCTTGGAGACCGTGGTGGACTACGTCTTTCTTGAAATTGCGTAATTGACAACAGTTGAGCAAAGTCTATAGCTTCCTTAGGGTTATCGAAAAATTTTGGTTGATAGCCATCTTGAAAAATCTTCAATACTGCAGGGTATCTAAATGTTGCTTTATATCCTTTTTTCCACAACACTTCTTTCACAGGATTAAATTCACATCATTGAGACATAACTTCTTGACTCAAATCCGGATTAAAAAAAACATGATTGTTCTGAACTATCAAGGGAGATCTTCTTTGTTGTGCATTTCTTATAGCCACACGCAGAATTGTCTCTCTATCGTAATAATTTAAACAACGAACCAGAACAGGTCTTGGATTTTGTCCTGGAAAAGGCTTTCTTCTCAAAGCTCTATGAGCACGTTCCAATATTAAGCCTTCCGGAAACTTATCTTGTCCTAACACTTGTGGAATCCATTCAGTGAAAAATTTTCTTGGATCTGATCCTTCCATATCTTCTGGCAAACCAACAATTTTTATATTATTCCGTCTAGATTGATTCTCCAAATAATCAACCTTTTTCGCTAAATTTTTATTCTGAATTTGTAAAGTTTCAATTGTTTTATTTACATCTTGTATTTGATCTCGTACCTCGTCTATGCCTTGGTCACAAACATCAAGTCTTTCGCTCGTTTCAAGCTTAAAAGCTCCATAATCAACCATCTGTTGGGTATTAATGTCCACCAAAGTATTAAGCTTAGTATTAACTTGAACTAAAGCCTTACCTATTTCTTTTATTGTAGAGGATAACTTAGATTCAAGATTCTTAATAAGCATATCTACCAGAATATATTCAGGCACAGTAGGATCCTGCTGTTTCTGTGTAGCCAAAGGGTCTTCTATTCCTTCCCTTGCTTTAACTGCTTTTCTTACAGTATGACTGTAATATGGGTTATCCTTAACCCATATTATATCAAATGCCTTCATTACATCGATGTCTGTTGAAGTCTTCATTACTGGTGGTGCATTTCGCAGCGCCACCGCTACATCAATCGGTGAACGTCTTTTCAAAGTCGGGTCTTCAGCTGGCAGCGTTGCAGCTGTTCTAGCTGTCAAGAATTCACCGACAGCACTCACAGCGGGTGTTGATTCACGCGCACGCGCCTGGCTAGCCGGGCGCCATCTTTAAAGAGCCCTACCGATGAAGAGCATTGCTCCGTTACCGAATCTTGTACCTCTCTTCCTGGATCCATTCCACGCTGAGTCCTGGCTTCTTGTATACAAGTAGGCTCAGATAACCTCAGGAAATGCAGTTTCTTAACGATCTGTTGCCATTTTTTTTTACTTCTTTTCAGCAGTTGTACCATTAGAAACTGATTCAACACCTCTAACTATTTCTAGACTTTTAAAAAGTTTTAACGGGCACTTATAGACAAAACAATAACAAAGAGTCAGGAAAGGACTGGAAGGCACGTCTGTTCCTTACGCCATCTTGCCACGCCCCCCCCCCCCCCCCCCCAAAAGCACTGTCTGAGAGATTGGGCCAATATCTCCTAAAATTAATAAATCTGGACCAAGCAGGTTTTATAAAAAAGAGACATTCTGCTGAAAACTTGGGAGGTTTATTGAATATAATACATCTGGCACAATCCAGAGAAAATCCCAGTGTAGCAGTAACTCTGGATGCAGAAAAGGCCTTCAATAGATTGGAATAGCCATGTCTATTTAAAGTAATTTAAAAATTTGGGCTCGGACAAACATATTAATTGGGTGAAAACACTATATTCTAAACCACAAGTAAAGATCATAACAAATGGCCAAGTTTCATTGACATTCCCCTTAAGTAGGTCGACCAGTCAGGGTTGTCCATTGTCTCCAGGGGTGTTTGTATTATCTAATGAATTATTAGTAGAATATTATAAGGAGGGACCCACACAAGGTGGGCCAAGCTGAACATAAAATAAACCTATATGCAGATGATGTTCTATTGTACTTGACGGAACCAGTTGAGTCGTTGCCCAAATTGCAGGCCACCCTGGAAGATTATGGCATAATCTCTGGAAGGTAAATTTTGAAAAAAGTATTGATTTGGACTCTGAAAGATATAAACAGGGGAACCACCTCAAGTGGCAATCATGTAGTTTTAAATACCTAGGGATAATAACAGATAGAAATTTGGGAAACTTATACAATCTCAACTATAGCCCTATCCTTGAAAAGATCAAAGACTATTTAAACAGATGATCACTTTGATGGGCAGGTTAAACTATCAAAATGAAGGTGTTCCCAAGATTACAATATTTCAATCCATTCCTATTTATCTACCATGAAATGTTTTTTAAAATATTAAAAAAGAAAATTAAAAATATTTTTAAAAAATAAGAACTTTCCTGTGGAATAGCAAAATTGAGGTGGGATTATAAATTGGAGGTGGGGGGGCTACGATTACCTGATTTTAGGAAATATTACTTGGCAGCCCTGTCGAGGTTCCTCACATCTTAATTTGGTGAACCACCAAAATAGGTTAACATAGGATTACATAGCATAGGGGAGGGGGTGGCGAAAGATTTCATTTACAAAACAAATACCAGATTAATAAATAAAAGAACAGATAACCCCATCCTAAAATATCTGGTAAAAATCTGGAAGGAAATTAAAGATAATGGTAAAGTGAATGTAATATTGCTAAAAGCACCCTTAATGTGTAATGAACTGATGCCGCCTATGAATTTAGGTATTAAAATTCTGGATATTTGGCACTGAAAGGGGATCCAAACTATTGAGGATTCCTAATAAAATAGACAGCTCATGTCCTTTGAACAACTGAAGGATAAATATGATTTACTTAATGGAACCTTTCACTACTTTCGCCAGTTAAGATCCTCCCTGAGGGAAAAATGGGACCCTACTGTGACCCCATCTGAAGGGAACGAGGTGGAAGGACTACTTCGCCTGGGAGACGCTCCCAAATTTATATCCAGAATGTACTTTGTACTTCAAAGTGAGAGCCCAAAGCCAGGCTTGCAAAGACTGGGGTAGAGGTGGGAGTCGGTCTTGGGAATAATGATTGATGAAGAGTGTTGGTCAGATCTATGTAGGGAATGTGTAACACAAGTGATCAACGCCAGACTAAGATCAGTACAATATAATTTCTTACACCAATTATATCTCACACCACAAAAAAATACATGAAGGAAGTACAGAGATATCAGAAATGTGCTTCAGGTGTGGGTTAGAAATTGATACCTTTATACACTCCACATGGACCCTTTTGGCTGGAATTATCTAATATATTAACTAGGATTACAGGAACAGACTTCCCACTGGACCTGGAACTGTATTTATTGGGAAACCTAACCAAATTCCAAATTCAATTTGTAACTATTGCCCTGTCAGTAGCAAAAAAAAATGCAATCATCTAGAATTCTGACCCCCAAAAAAACGCTACACGAGTGGAGAACTTCGCTCATCAAAGCCTTGGAAAATGAGACTGATTTAGTATTCCGGCCGTAACACTTATATGGGCCCCGGCGCTGACGTCAGGGCCATGCGTCATCAGAGCGCTGACGTCAGGGCCATGCGTCCTCAGAGCGCTGACCTGGGATTGGCTGCCGTTTCAGTCAACATTCCTCATCATCCCGCGGAGGTCACCTGGGACGGCGGCCGCGCCCCCCCCCCCCCCCCCCCCCACCCGCGGTTAGTGTGAAGTGGCTGATTATTTTGTGGGCCAGTCTGTGTCTCTGTGCGTGCGTGGGACGCTGCAATATAATTTAAGAAATAACTATGATACTTTTGCCAAAATATGTCAACTTTATTTAGAGCGCTTTGGTGCACAGCTACAACAGCCCACAGTTCGAAAAAGCCCAAGGAGTGAAAATCGATGGGGGGCGGGGGACGCTCAAGTTTGCTTTTTTCCTGATTGTACTTTAATCTGTTGTTTAATTATCAAAGGTTTGGGGAAGGAAATTTTCAGTAGTGTTTGTATCTTAGAAGTGAATTATACCAAAAGAATGTGTAAATACGTTACAAAGTTTTTTTTCACGTTTCTGGAAAAAAAATTGAAAAAATAAAATTTTCCTTAAAAAAAGGAGATTGTTTTAAGTTCTTCCCTCCACCCTCTTGAAGTGCATATTTACTCCTCCTGCAGAAGTGGTTCGTGATTTGCAACAGGAGCAGCCGGATATAAGTCGTACACAACCTGCACCAGATTGGACGGAATCCTATCGATCCCATTGCAGCCCCACCGTCTTCCTAATGGAAGTTTTGCGTCATGTATATGCACTGTGCACGCAGATGCAATGAAAGTTGAACTTGCTGCTGCTTTCTCCGTCTGTCAACGTACTTAAACGGCGCCAACAAGAGGAGCCCGGTCTAAACTCGGGACAATGGCGAAGTGTGCAGAAGCAGATGGTGGTGGGAGTCCAGCAAGCCCAACACTTTTGGCTCCCATTTCTGCCGAAGTTGTTAAATCTAGAACATTATTCAGTTCCCCAACAATGGGGATCGTTTGGTTGTGGAACTGATACATTTGTATCCGTTTTGCCCTCGAACTTTTGAGGTGCAGTTTCGGTGGGGGGGGGGGGTTGATCCCCTGCTGTGAACGGCGACCAACGCGCAGCGTGGGGTGAGGTGCGACCAACGAATGTATCCGCATGCTGCAGTCAGTCTAGACAGGAGTACTTTGCACGCCCGGCTCTCGGAGACATGTCAAATGATGGGATGCTGCACATGCAGGGGGGTGACGAGGAACACTCGGCAGGTCAGGCAGCGCCGGCGGGGAGAGAAGGGAGCCTGCAGCTCCGACCGTGGACGAACTCTGCGGCGGGGAGGGAATGCTGCGTTTTCTCTCTCTCTCCAGCCGCCCTTCGTCGAGGGCACCCCCAAATCCCCCCCACCTGCCTCGAGGAGACGCTTCCTCACGCACATGGTGTGTGTGGGGGGATACGTCCCGCGATGCTGAAGTGGGGAGAGGGAGCGGACACCCCGCGGCGAAGTCTGGTGGGACAGAGCAGCCATTGTCAGTATTTTTGCCCGGATCCTGCTGAAAGTTTCTGGCCCCCTTCCCTGTGACACCGTCAGGTTTCGGCTCCCTTTGAGTACGCGTTTCTTTCCCACAGCCCACGTTAAACAAAATGTTAATCTTACCGGAGATGAAAAGGAGAGTTTCGAGGGGGTTGGCCGGGCCGCAGCTCCTCGTGATGAATGACTGAGGCTGACCCACCCGAATGCGGGTTCCGGGTGTGGCGGCTGGTCCTTCTCGCGCACTCCACACTGCGCTTCCCTTCGCGCCTCTATCCCGGGCCCACACCCACTAACTTACCCCTCACCCACTTTTCTCACACATTCTCCTTTTCCCCACCCCCTCTCCCCTCTCTTACCCCTTTCTTCCCCCACCCCCTTCTTCCCCTCTCCACCCTTCTTCCCACGTCTCTCCTACCCCTTCTTCCCCCACCTTCTTCCCCATCCCCTCCTACCGCCCCTCCCACCACCACCTTCCCCCTCTACCCTCTGCTTTTTCCCTCCCCTCTATCCCCTTCTCCTTACTCCCCCACTGCTTTCTTCCCCTTCTCCCTCTTCCCTATTTATACCCCCTCTACCTCTTCTCTTCCCACTACCCGCTTTTCCCCTCGTCGTTTCCCCTACCCTCCTCCTCTCCCCTTCCCCTTCTCCATCCTCTACCCCCCCTCACCCCCTTCTCCTCTCACTTCTCTCCCCTCGCCTCCCTTCCCCATTCCCCTCACCCCTGGCTCTGTCCCATGTCCTGTGATTTCAGGAGCTGCCAGATGTGTGAGGAGTGCCTGCAGGAACATGAAGGAGAGTTGCATCCGGAGTGGGCGCGGAGCGCCAGACTCAGCTGAGCGACTGCGGGCCTTAGTCTGGGAGATGCTGAGGGCTAGAGAGTATAGCAGAGCCACCACCTTGCTGGAGGTAAAGCTCTCCCTGACCCTAATCCTGTCTCTTCAATGTCACCCCATCAATCTGACCTCTTCTCTCGCACTGACCCAATGTCCTCATGGTGGCACTGGCCCCTCACAAAATCCCAACCCTTTAAAGTGACCCTAGTTCCTCTCAAAGTCCACGACATGGAAATCCTGGAACAAGCTGGGCTCTGCTGAAAGCCCAAGCCGGGTGGGCTGGACATGTGGTCAGAATGCCAGACAGCCAATTGCCTAAGCAGCTGCGTCAGGTCAAGCACTCAGTCAGGGGGGCAGAAGAAACATTACAAAGACTGCCCCAAAGCGTCCTTCAAAGGCCTGGATGTCGACATCAACATGTGGCTTGCCCTTGCCTTTCACAGCAAGATCACCGCAGGACCCCGTGCAGCTGAAGTTAGGTGCATCATTGAGGCACAATGAAAGCATGCTGTGTGCAAGGCCTGAGCAGCATCCACTGCCATGACAGCACCCACCCACATGTGGGTGAGCCTTCAGGGCCTGGATTGGCCTCCCCAGTCACCTCCGGACCCACAGCCACCAATCTTCCATTTGACTTTGAAGCCATGGTCAACTTCGACTACGAAGACGAACAACAGCAGTTTCTCTCACACTGGCTCCACCTCCGTCCCCACCTCCCCTCGTGCTAACCCTTGCAACTGACCCCTGCATCCTTCAAACTGACCACAGACTCCCATGTTTGCACTGCATCACTCCCCCCACTGCCCCCCTGACTACAACCCTCCTGCACTCTCCCTGTCACACTGGCAGGCCATCTTTGAGATAACAGGCAAGGTGTTTGTTGATGGGCTGAAGCACTGGCTGGTGAGACCACCCACTAGATGTGTTTGTGCAGTGTGTAATGCTGAGTTACACATGTCTAGATTA
The DNA here is from genome assembly GCF_036971445.1 of Narcine bancroftii. Classification (NCBI taxonomy): domain Eukaryota; kingdom Metazoa; phylum Chordata; class Chondrichthyes; order Torpediniformes; family Narcinidae; genus Narcine; species Narcine bancroftii. Next base: position 200,475,352 of record NC_091472.1, read on the forward strand.
TGTGACAATAAACCAATTTTCAATCAAGTGCAAGATCCCACACCTGCAAGTCCTTGGCCTCACTGCTCCTCACACGTTCCTAGAGCATTCTTCTTTCAATCGTCCTTGACTCTGGAACTGCGAAGGGAGGCTCACTTCCCCCCACCCCACCCACCGATGGCACAAAGGATTTAGAGCAGTGGTTCTCAACCCTTTTTTCTTCCCACTCACATCCCACTGTAGGTAATCCCTAGGTCATCGGTGCTCTGTGATTAGTAAGGGGTTGCTTCGTGCGGGATGTGGGTGGGGAGGGAAAGTTGAGAATCACTTAGTCTGGATTGGCCTCCCCAGCCACCTCCGGACCCACAGCCACCAATCTTCCATTTGACTTTGAAGCCATGGTCAACTTCAACTACGAAGACGAACAACAACAGCAGTTTCTCTCACACTGGCTCCACCTCCGTCCCCACCTCCCCTCGTGCTAACCCTTGCAACTGACCCCTGCACCCTTCAAACTGACCATAGACTCCCATATCTGCACTGCATCACTCCCCCCACCCCCAGCAACAGTTCGCTGAGAAAAATTGTCATTGGCCCATTTCCTTTCGAGTTATGAAACCGTGCACATAACGAGTCAATGAGGGACAATTAAAACAGTGGTTTTCAAACTTTTTCTTCCCACCTTAGGCAATCCCTTACTAATCACCTAACCAACTTCTCCCATTTCCATTAGTCTCGCCACTCTCTCCCCAACCATTTTTCCCTCTGTGTCCTTTCCTGCAGTACTGTCTCTCCCTCTTCTCTACCTTCTGTCTCCTTCACGTCAGCTCTGCATTCACAGCCTCTCCCACCCCCCCCCCCCACCTTTCCCTCTCAATTTTCCCCTTTTCTCTCTCCCAGTGATTACCTTTTGTCTTTTGGTCTGTAGTCCTCCCTCTGCCATCTCTTGTAATTCAGGTGCCTGCCTGCTTCTTCCCACAACTTGAAGAAGGGCTCAGGCCCGAAGCGTCAGTAATATATCTTAACCACCTATGGACACTGCAAGACCGGCTGAGTTCCCCCAGCATCTGTGTGTGTGTGTCTCTCTCTACTGCAACCAGTGTCTGCAGACCTTGGTGTTTCACTCCTGTCTCCTTTCACTGCCAGCCACACTAAGCCCTGATGCTTCCAAGAAATAAAGTCCCAGTTGATCCAACCTTCGTTAGAACTCAAGTCCTGCAGTCCCGTCAACAGTTAACACAACACTGTTACAGCACTAGCCCCCACCCCCACCCACTGGCTTTAAATCCCCCGCTATTGGTGAAGAGTTTGTACGTTCTCCGAGTCTGCATGGGTTTACCCCAGAGGCTCCGGTTTCCTCCCACTATTCGAAACATACCAGGTTTGTAGGTTATTTTTTATGTCAGGTCAGTATGGGGTTGTGGGCTGGAAGGGCCTGTTACTCTGCTGTATCTGTAAATACAAAAAAAGGTACATAAAATCCCAGTTCCTATACCTGGTTCCTATGAGCCAGACTCCAGCAGCCTGCAGATGGCATCTCCCACTGCCACCAAACTGTGGATCCCCAACCCGTCTCCCACAGCCCCCAAGCTGTGTGGGTCCCTGACTGCATCTCTCTCAGCCTGAGTGTGGGTCCCCGACCCGGTCTCCCGCAGCCCCCAGCCTGTGTGGGTCCCCGACCCCATCTCCCACTGCCCCCAGCTTGTGTTGTCCCTGACCCCATGTCCCACAGCCCCCAGCCTGTGTGGGTCCCCGACCCTGTCTCCCACAGCCCCCAGCCTGTGTGGGTTCCCAGCCCCATCTCCCACAGCTCCCAGCTTGTGTTGTCCCTGACCCCATGTCCCACAGCCCGCAGCCTGTGTGGGTCCCTGACCCTGTCTCCCACAGCCCCCAGCCTGTGTGTGTCCCCAACCCTGTCTCCCGCAGCCCCCCAGCTTGTGTGGGTCCCTGGCCCCATCTCCCACAGCCCCCAGCTTGTGTTGTCCCTGACCCCGTGTCCCACAGCCCCCAGCCTGGTGTAGTCCCCAACCCTGTCTCCCACAGCTACCAGCCTGTTTGGGTCCCCCTCCCTGTCTTCCCCAGCCTGGTTGGGTCCCCGACCCTGTCTCCCACAGCTCCTAGCCTGTTTGGGTCTCCAACCCTGTCTCCCACAGCTACCAGCCTGTTTAGGTCCCCCTCCCTGTCTTCCCCAGCCTGTTTGGGTCCCCGACCTGTCTCCCACAGCCCCCAGCCTGTGTGGATCTCCAACCACGTCTCCCACAACCTGTGTAGATCCCTCAGTCGCTGAGCCCCTCACTGGTCCACCATCATGGTTTCTCATCATCATTGGAGATTAGATTTGAGAATGTTGGTTAGAAATGATAGATGTTAACTCAAAGTAACTCGCAGAGCAATGTACCAGTGGATGCAGGCTCGAACTCTGCAGCAGCAGGCAATTGCTTCGTATTCAGAAGGCCACGCCCCTCAATTCTGCTCCAAACTGGAGTCTCCAAGAGATGACTGACAGCTGTGGCAGGGCTTGCAGGCAATTACATCCATTAACTGTGATATATCTTCTGGTCAAGCTCAGTGCCCACTTGCCTTGAAGGACAAAGTAATCAGGAACCCTTGTGAACTCCCACAGCCCCCAGATACTCTGTGTTGGAATTGAAGAGAACTTTGAGGAGTCTGAATCATCTTCCCCAGGTGGAGTACCTGGCTGTGTCCTTAAAACCTGGTGAGAGATTTTGCGAGCATTTTCAACCACTTCCCACCTGCTTCAAAAGGGCCTCCATCAAGAAGAGCGAGGTGACCAGCCCCAACGACTATCGGCTGGTGGCATTGTCATCTACTGTGATGAAGTGCTTCATGATTGAATATAGAATGACAGTTCATTTATTTAGAGCAACCTCTTCACCGAGTTGGGCAAATTTTGCTGTCAGGAAATGAGCTGAAGATAATGGAGCAATTTAGTTCTCAAGCGATAAGCATCATCATGGGTTGTGGAGCGATTCAACTCCTGTCTCAGAAAGGACCTGCACCCACTGTAATTCACAGCAGATAGCATCTTGCTAGCCCTCCACTCTGCATTAAATCACCCAGACCACAGGAACACGCACGTCAGGTTACTGTTCACTGACTACATAAGAAATAGGAGCAGGAGTCGGCCATCCAGCCTGTCGAGGCTGCTCTGCCATTCAGTGAGATCATGGGTGATCTGATTGGCTCATCTCCACCTACCTGTCATTTCCCTTAATTCCCCTACTATGTAAAAATCTATCCAACCCTGTCTTAAGTATATTCACTGAGGTCACCTCCGCTGCTTCAGTGGGCAGCGAATTCCATAGATACACCACCTTCTGGGCAAAGCAGTTCCTCCTCATCTCTGTCCTAAATCTACTACCCTGAATCTTAAGGTTAAGTCCCCTAGTTCTGGTCTCCCCCACCAATGGAAACAACCATCTCATCTGTCTATGTGGACTTCAGTAAGGTCTTTAACAAGGTCCCACATGGCAGGTTAGTCACGAAGGTTCAGACACTCGAAATTCATGGTGAAGTAGTGAATTGGATTCGACAATGACTAAGACTGGAGGTGTAGATAGCAAAGAAGGTTTTCAGAGCTTGCAGAGGGATCTGGAGCAATTGGAAAAATGGAAGATTGTAGTGGCTACTTCGGTAGAGCTATTAAAGCAAAACAAATACACCAGGTTAGTCAACACAGGACGGGGTGGGACATCATTACGAGTTTGCTGCCGATCCATGGGACTGGCAGGTTTAAATTAACCACAGAGAGTCCCGCGCCTTCTGCCAGGTGACTCCATAAATCAATGTGCTGTTACTCGGCAGGCAGCACTTTGTGCGTGCAGTCCATTAAATGGGTGATTTCCCAGCTGTTTGTCCTATTGCTCTGCACACCCATCGAAAAACCACGCCAGCGACAGTTCGCAATACCGTGCTGTGCGCCCGCTACACGGTCGCTACAAGATGGAATTTAATGCAGACAGGGGTGAGGTGTTGCATTTTGAAAGGACAAACCAAGAAAGGACATGCACGGTAAATGGTAGGGCACTGGAGGAGTGTGGCAGAACAGAGGGATCGGAATAATTCCCTGAAAGTGGAGTCACAGGTGGATAGGTTTGTAAAGAAAGCTTCTGGCATATTGGCCTTCATAAATCAAAGTGTTGAGTAAAGGATGTTACTGTAAAGTTGTATAAGTAATTGGCGAGGCCCAATTTGGAGTATTGTGTGCAGTTTTGGTAATCTAACTAGGAAATATGTCAATAAGATAGAAAGAGGGCAGAGGTGATTTAATAGGATCTTCTGGAACTGAGTTACAGGGAAAGATTAAACAGGTTAGGACTTTATTCCCTGGAGCATAGAAGAATGAGGGGAGATCTGATAGAGGTGTTTAAAATTGAGGGGGATAAACAGAGTAAATGTAAATAGGCTTTTTCCACTGAGGGTAGGTGAGATACAAACCAGGGGACGTGGATAAAGGGGAAAGGTTTAGGGGGAGCTTCTTCACACAGAGTATTGGGAGTGTGGAACGAGCTGCCATCTGAAGTGTTGAATACGGGCTAAATTTTAACATTTAATAAGAATTTGGACAGGATGGGAGAGGTGTGGAGGGCTTGGGATTGAATGCAGGTCAGTGGACTGTGCAAAAAAAATGGTTCAGCACAGACTAGAAGGGCCGAAGAGGTCTGTTTCTCTGCTGTGATGTCCTATGGTTCTATGCCTGTGATAATTTTAACTGTTTCTATGATCACTTCTCAACATCACCAAGACCAAGCACCTTACTGTTGAATTTTGAATGGAGAGGCTGAGGCACACACACTGCTGTCTGGATTGATGGGATGGAGCTGGAGAGGGTCAGAATCTTCAAGTGCCTTAAAGACCATATCTCAGAAGACCATTCCTGGAGCCAGCACAGAGGCAACTGTGACTTTCCAAGGAGTCTAGAGATGTGGCATGCCATCGAAAATCTCTACACATGCACTATGAAAAGTACATTGACTGGTTGCATCGCAGCCTGGTTTGGCAGATTAACTGCCCAGGAACGCAGAAGGCTGCAGGAGGTAGCAAACTTCAGAGATTCTGATCTCCTGTCAATTGAAGACATTGATGTGAGGTGCTGCATCAAGAAGGCTCCAAACATCGTAAAGGTTACCCTGGTCACAACCTCTTCTCACTGCTGCCTTCAGGCAGAAGTCTAAACACCACCAGCTCTAGGTTCAAGACCGGTTCCTTTCCAACAGCGTTTAGACTCCTGAACCTCCCTTTGTTAACTCTGATCAGGGTGAACTCCAATACCACAAATAGTCTCCACCCCTGCAGGTCATCTATTTTTCTCCACATCACTGAATATATCTAACTTCTGTAATTACTGTCTCTTTTGAGATAATTTCAATTTAGTTTATTATGAATGTTTTTCTTTGCAAGTACTTGTTAGGCTGCAGAGAGTAGGAACTTTGGAACATTGCACAAAGTGTGTGACAGTAATCTCATGTTGCATATCAGACCTGCAGGGTTGAGGCGAAGGAAGAAATCGGGACCTTGTGGTATGAAGTTCAGTACATGAAGCTGATGGAGCAGCTTGGCTCGAACAAATTGACTGCAGTCCAACGTTTCCGCTGCAGGAAGAGGTACACTGCATGATGTTACCCTGTAGAGTGGGGTACACTGCCCAATGTTACCATGTAGAGAGGGGTACACTGCCAGATATTATCCTGTAGAGAGGGGTACACTGCCAGATGTAATCCTGTAGAGAGGGGTACACTGCCAGATGTTATCCTGTAGAGAGGGGTACACTGCCAGATGTTATCCTGTAGAGAGGGGTACACTGCCAGATGTAATCCTGTAGAGAGGGGTACACAGCCAGATGTTACCTATAGAGAGGGGTGCACAGCCAGATGTTACCTATAGAGAAGGGTGCCCAGCCAGATGCTACCCTGTAGAGAGGGGGATACACAGCCAGATGTTACCCTGCAGAGAGGGTGAACAGCCAGATGTTACCCTGTAGAGGGGTGAACAGCCAGATGTTACCCTGTAGAGAGGGATGAACAGCCAGATGTTACCCTGTAGAGAGGGGTACACAGCCAGATGCTTCCCTGTAGAGAGGGGTACACTTCCAGATGCTACCCTGTAGAGATTGGTACACAGCCAAATGTAACCCTGTGTAGAGGATACTCTGCCATATGTTACCCTGTAGCGAGGTACACAGCCAGATGTTACCCTGCAGTTTGGAGAGCAACATGGAGAGGAAAGGTTGTGGGATCTAGGGCGAGCTCAGCTCAGTGAATTTAAATGTAGATTTACAGCACGGGAACAGGCTTTTTCTGCCCACCAGTCTGCAACCCAATTAACCTAAATCCCGGTATGTTTCAAACTATGAGAGAAACTGGAGCCCCCGGGGGAAACCCACACAGACATGGGGAGAACGAACAAACTCTTTACAGACAGCGTGGGATTCAAACCCTTGTCCTGATCGCTGGTACTGTAACAGTGTTGCGCTAACAGCTACTCGAACCGTGCTGCCTATTTGGAATGGATATGGGCTCTAAAGCTGCCTGGCCCGTTGGCCACTACACGTCCTGCATGGCGCATGCCCAGTGAGTAGTTGATGTAGGGGTAATGTGTGCAATTTACAGTCCTATTGACAGTGCTTCATCCACCTTGCAGGAACCCTCTGCCCCACTCGTTGCGTCTTGAAGGGCCGAGGACCAGGAGACTGCCTCCAGAGGCCAGGCAGCGATTGATAGCCTGGGCCCGAGGAAACACGGCAAACCCCACCGGAAAGGAAAGGGTAAAGACACAGCTGCATTAACCCAGTGGGCATGACAAGGGCAGGGCATTGTAGCCCATGGGGTCCTCCAGGTGGACAGGAATTTGGCAGCACACAGTAATCGGCAACCAAAGTAGATTTTATTACAAATGATGGCAAGGGGTCAGGACAGCTAAATGCTGATGGTCCGGCCCCGAAATGGAAAATTATATCTCACCTGCTGGCCCCACAGACCCCAACACTGCTTCACGTCATTGACTTCCTCACTCCCTGCACCCTGCTCCGCATCTGCAGATACGAGAAACAGGAGCAGGAGTCCACGACAGCTGCCTTCCTTCACTATGGGAGGGAATACAGATGGCGGGGTATGATGGGGTACTCCGGGTGTGTGTGGGGATGTGGTGTGATGGGGTACCCAAGGTATGTGGTGATGGGGTATTCCAGGTGTGTGTGGGGATGTGGTGTGATGGGGTATTCCGGGTGTGTGTAGGGATGTGGTGTGATGGGCTACTCCAGGTGTGTGTGGGGATGTGATGTGATGGGCTACTCCAGGTGTGTGTGGGAATAGGGTACTCTGGGTGTGTGTTGGGATGTGTGATGGGGTACTCCGGGAGTGTGTGGGGATGTGGTGTGATGGGTACTCCAGGAGTATGTGGGGATGTGTGATGGGGTACTCAGGGTATGCGTGGGGAGTAAGGGTATGTGGGGTCCCTTCCTCTGAGGCAGTGTGACCGAATGCTGCCAGCACAATGCTGCTCTCTGCCGTGAGGCCCACTCTTACCCTGGTGTCCCGCTCCTCTGTAGGAAAAGCTGGTAAAGGAGACGGGGCTGAAGAGGCAGCAGGTCTGTAACTGGTTTGCAAACTACAGGCGAAAACTGAGGAAAGCAAATGGTCAGGAGAAGAGTGTTGGGGAGGTGAATCTGTCCTACACAGCTGTCACTCACCCATGGATGCTTGTCAACGGCCGACCTCAGCTTGACTTAGGTAAGCATCCCCCACAGACCTCCCAGTCTGTTCCCACCCGGCTCACTCCCCATCCTGACCAGTTCCTTCCTGGATCATTCCCCAACCCCAGCCCGTTCCCTTCCAGATCATTCCCCATCCCTGACCCGTTCCCTCCTGCATCATTCCCCATCCCCGACCCGTTCCCTCCCACATCATTCCCCATCCCCAACCCGTTCCCTCCCGCATCATTCCCCATCCCTGACCCATTCCCTCCCGCATCATTCCCCATCCCCGACCTGTTCCCTCCCAGATCATTCCCCATCCCCAACCCGTTCCGTCCCAGCTCACTCCACATCCTGACCAGTTCCTTCCCGGATCATTTCCCCATCCCCGACCCATTCCCTCCCGGATCATTCTCCATGCTGATCCATTCCCTCCCAGATCATTCCCCATCCCCGACCCGTTCCCTCCCAGATCATTCCCCATCCCCGACCCGTTCCCTCCCAGATCATTCCCCATCCCCTCCCTGATCATTCCCCATCCCGGCCCGTTCCCTCCCGGATAATTCCCCATCCCTGACCTCTACTTCCTTGCATTAGTCCCCATTCCCAACCTGTTCCATCCTGGATTATTTCCCCATTCCTGACTGATTCTCCAGACTAGGGAATGTGATCCTGACTGGTATGAACTTATTGGACAACCCCATCTTCAGTTGCCTGGTGTGTAGCAGGAAAGGTGGGCAGCCAACAAGGCACTCCTTACTTCAAACATCAGAGAGTGGTGAACTTGGGGAGGCTGTGCACTACTCCTCCCGGGAGTTGGTGCACTGTGAAGGTCATGTCCTCTTTGCCTCTGGATCAGTGATCTGCATACCAGGATTCAGGGAATAACTCTTCAGCCACTCATGGTGTGATTGAGGGAAACCCTGCTAAATGTATGGAGACCAATGTCGGTGAAATTCCTGCATCTTCAAGCTCCACGTCAGAACAGGAACAGGAAGGGTCTGATAGGTTGAGGACAGGCAAGTGGGACGAGCTGAAGTCAGCAACGTTGGGCCGTGAGCCTGCTGACCCCTGCCCACCAGGCATCGCTGTGATAACCAGCCCAACACGGACCGGAGAGCTGTACGCAGGCTGTCTCACTGTTGGCTGAGAACGGGGATTAGTGACAGACTGAGTGTTGGGACAGGGAAAAGCTTTATTCTCTGGGCAATCCACACAGCCCTCAACTAAGATGCCACACTTTACCTCCTCTCACCACCCCCCCCACCCCGTCTTCTTCCCTCTGGTTCTGTCTCTCTCCCCTTTTCCCTCTCTCATTTCACAGAGCCAAAATCAATTATCTTATCATGCCAAATCAACACCTTTTGTTGGTCTGGACACCTCCCTGGCAGGTCTTCATTCTGACACTTTCCTGTTCTTTGCTTACAGGTTTATCCCGCTATCTGAAAATGGAGTGTCCCCTATGAAACCTTTCGTTAGCCAAAATAGTGTAAAGTGAAGAAGCGATTACCATTGATGTATATGGGAAAATATTTTGAGCATTCCCAGATCCAAAATATAACCTTCCAAATAGCATATAAAATTCAACGCACGCATTATGTCTTTATTTAATGCTCCACGATCGAAATGCTTAATTACGTCCGGTTGTATGCTAAGCGTAACACACTTCGAGCTCTCATAGGCATTTCTGATACCTTAGGACGCATCTTGCTAACGGACGCACAAAATAAATCGAGTTAAAGCACAGATGCTCACAGACACGGTTCAAAACTATGGCGGCTTGATGCTGAGTGTCGTTCCTGGGGAAGGAGCTTGGTGGCGCCGCTCTCCCTGCTCGGAGAGCGCGCTGCCTCTATACCGGCTCGCGGCAAAACAAATGCTGTGTTCACTTTTCGCCCTTTCTTGTAAAAGCGAAAATCCTCTTCACATTTCTTTTGGTTAGCGAAAACAGGTCTTTCATAAAAATGAAGTGAACATTCAGAAAGCAGGGGGTACTTGTGTTCCCGAAGAAGGGGTCAGGCCCGAAATGTCGGTAATATATCTTTACCTCCTGCGGATGCTGTGAAACCGGCTGAGTTTCTCTCGAGTTTCTCTGTTTTTATGAGTCGTGAAAATGTTCCAGCCTGAGATTCCAGCTTTTTAAACTTACAGGCAAATTGAAGCCACGGTCCTGCTAAGACTCCCTAAGGAGAGGAGGAGGCTCCTGGGGCAGCGGGACCAGGCTGGTGGCTCTTCTCAGTGCTCCCTGCAGGCCTATCCTGGGTGGGGAGGCCACACTGGGTGGCTGGGATTGGCAAGGGAGGTGGCGATGGATAACTGGGTGTGGGGAAGACCTCCTACTGGCAGATACCTCATTTTGCCAGAGGGCCCACACCCAGCCCTCAATCCATGCTCTGTCACATGCTGTCCCAGTGAGAGACAGCAAGCATGTGTGCAGCAGCCACGCCTTGACCGACACCAAAGACTGCTGAACTTAGCGCTGCTCAAACCCTCTCTGATGTCTGCTTCAGACAAGCCCAGAACAACAGCTGGAAAGTCCCACTGGGGCAGCACAGTTAACGCAGCACTGTTACAGGGTTCGAATCCTGTGCTGCCTGTAAGGAGTTGGTACATTCTCCTCGTGTCTGCGTGGGGTTTTCCCTGGGGGTTCTGGTTTTCTCCCGCCCTCCAAAAACATGGGGGTTGTAGGTTAATTGGGGCCCTCCATATTGGGCCCATCCAACCTCCCTGCACCAATATGGCCTGCACCAGCATTTGGAGTGCGGTCCCTGATGGGAACCAAGCTCCCAGGTAAACATGGCCAGTTCAACGATCTGTTGCGTAATGGTATTGGTTGAGCCACGTCTCCCTGTGGAGGCTTCTTCCTCTTACCTTCCGCACCCGGAGGTGAGCTGGCCGTTGTGAACCAGAGCGCAGCTTCTGCAGATTTTCTTGTTTAACTTCAATGAGTTTACTTCTTTCAACAAAGTACCGGTGTGGCTGCAGCACCTAAGGATTTTGGCGCACCTGCACAATGTCACCTGCTGAGGGAAGTCAGCCAACACTGAAGGGCCCATCGCACCCTGGGCATGCACTTCTCCCTCCTCCCGTTGGGGAGAAGGCACGCACCAGAAGTCTTCAAGACCGTTCCTTTCCCGCAGCCGTCAGGCTCCTGAATGAACCCCACAACCGTGCTTATTCCTCATTGTTTCTTGTAACTCCATGCTCAGTAAATTACATGCATGAAGAGCCCTTATATTTGGACATGTAGCACGGTAACAGGCCCTTCCAACCCGTGAGCCCTTGTTGCCCAATTCACATACAGCCACCCCCCCCCCCCCGGTTCATTTCGAACAGTAGGAGGAAACCGGAGCCCCCAGGGAAAACCCACTCAGACACTGGGAGAATGTGCAAATTCTTACAAACAGCACAGGATTCGCTGTAATAGCGTTGCACTAACTGCTATGGTAACAGTGCCAGTCCCTTCTCACTGTACTCTACGTAATGTGACAGATAAAAGCTGTGTGCAGACTAAGTCTGGAGAGAAGAATTCTCTAAATTCTAACGCACTGCTCTTTCCACAGCAAGCAACAAAGCAGACTTTGAATGGATTGAGTGCGAACAGATAACAGTCAAACAACCAGGATTCTCCAATCCACAGTAAGCGAGCCAGAAGTAAACAGTCTTACCGTCAACGATTGGGTGAGGAGGGCTGAGAAATTGTCCGTCAGGAAAAGTAGACAGGAGAGGCTTCTGTTCCTCCTGCTAAAGGAGAGGCTCCTGTTCCCCTACCTAAAGGAGAGGCTTCGGTTTCTCCCGCTAAAGGAGAGGCTTCTGTTCCCCTCCCTAAAGGAAAGGCTCCTATTCCCCTCCCTAAAGGAGAGGCTCCTGTTTCCCCCCCCCCCACCAAAGGATAGGCTCCTGTTCCCCCCAACATAGAGAGGGACCTGTTCTCCCCCCCCCCCCAAAAGGAGAGACTCCTGTTCCCCTTAAAGGAGAGATTCCTGTACCCCAACATTCCCCCCCCCCCCAAGGAGAGGCTCCTATTTCCCACCCCCTCAAAGAGAGGCTCCTGTTTCCCCCCCCTCCCAAGGAGAAGCTCCTGTTTCCCCCCTCCCAAGGAGAGGCTCCTGTTTTCCCTCCCCCCCCCCAAGGAGAGGCTCCTGTTCCCCCCCCCAAGGAGAGGCTCCTGTTCCCCCCCCCAAGGAGAGGCTCCTGTTCCCCCCCCAAGGAGAGGCTCCTGTTTCCCCCCTCCAAGGAGAGACTCCTGTTCCTCCCCACCAAAGGAGAGATTCCTGCTCCCCTCTTAAAGGAGAGGCTCCTGTTTCCCTCTTTCCCCCCCCCCCCAAGGCAAGGGACCTGTTTCCCCCTCCACAAAAGAAAGTCTCCTGTTCTCCTTAAAGGAGAGATTCCCATTCCCACCCCCCACAAAGGAGTGGCTCCTGCTCTCCCCACCTAAATGAGAGGCTCCTGTTCACCCACCCCCCCCCCCCCAAAGGAGAGGCCAATCACGTAACACATAATCTCAAGTAACTGGAAATTTCAGTTATCTGGCATCAACCAATCCCCACAGGTGCTGGAGACTGGAATTTTTACTGTATTACAGGTTTGGTACTTTTACATGACAATAAAAAGATTCTTGAATATTTAAAGCTTTGATTAGTAAGGGTAAGAAAGCAGGAGAATGGAGTTTGTCAAGAATACATCCACCATGTTTCAAATGACAGAGCAGGCTAGATGGGCTGAATGGCCTAATTCCACTCTTCTATCTCATGGATACTTTAAACAGTGGTGTAGGCAGCCCGTGTTCAATTAGTCTGCTGCTAAATGCTCCTGGCCCATCCTCATTTTGGATGAAGGCATCTCGAAAATTACCCAAGTTTCAGATGTTGGTCGTTGGCCCAATTGGTTGCAGATTTATGCAGTCTCCACCACATTCCCCCTGCCTCCACTGAACCAACACCCCCACCACCCACCCAACAAATGTGAACTCCTGTCTTCCTGAGCCCTGACTCTGTCTGATCACCCTTCTAACCCCACCACAGCGGGTAGAGATGCTGCTTCACGGCGCTGGAGGTACCGGTTCAATCCCCACCCTGGGCACTGACTCCGCGGAGTTTGCATGGTGAGTTTGCTAGTGTAAAAGCTCCCCGCCATGTTGGTGAGCGGAGAGAGTTGATGGCAATGTGAGAGGAATTTAAGAATAAATGTGAAAAATGCCAGGTCGTGTGGCATGGACTCAGTGTGCCAACGGGCCTGTGTCTGTGCTCTCTCTCTTTATAATTTTAAATTTAGATGTACATCACAATAACAGGCCATTCCAGCCCACGAGTCAGTGGGGCCCAATTACACCCCATTAACCTACAACCTCCAGTACGTTTGAACAGTGGGAGGAAATGGGAGCCTCCAGTGTAAACCACGCAGACACTGGGAGAAAGTGCAAACTCCTTACAGACAGCGTGGGATTCAAACCGTAATCACTGGCACTGTAACAACTTTGTACTAACTGTTACTCTAATTCTGCAGCTCACCACTACACAAAGCCGACCTGATGTACCCATGACAGACACCAGGAGGGAAGAGATTGAGGAGTGCTGACCCATTGAATGGCCTCAGTTTTAACTCCCTGAAATTCTCTCCATTCCTTCCCTGGCATTCTGCCCTGTCATTGTGAAGTGTTGGGGTAAAGGGGAGACTGGGGGGTAGTGGTCAAGGTGATGGGGAGACTGACGTACTGTGTCTTGCTGCCATGCAGATGCTGCCAGGGATGGCCCTCTCACCACCTCCTTCTCGGCGAGATGGAGCCCACTATCTCACTGGCTGCAGCTGCGGGTCGCTGGTGCTGGACAGGTGCAGCCAGCACCCACATGTCCCTCTGCCCCTGCCTGCCACTGACCGTGAACCTTGGCCCAGTCCCCGAGGCGCTGCCAACTCCCCAGCCCGACGGGCTGCTCCAGGGCGGGGGCGAGTCAGGGAGGGCAGCAGCCCTCTGGCGCCCCTGCTCGGGGGAAGGCTCCCTCCACCAAGGAAGATGGGGTCTACAGAACGGCAATCGGATGTCTTGGCACCACCCGTTTGGTGACCGACACCAGGCAGGGACCGGAATGTGCCAGGAGGCTGACGGGGCAATCGACGCACACCAGCACCTGACGTGGGCAGATGTTGGCGAAGTCAATCCGACCCTACCAGAGGGCAGCTTCCAGACGGACCTCAGCTGGCAGATCTCTCTGAGTAATGCCAGCCATCTCCAAGGTAATTACAGGGTCTGCTTTAACCTTGTTGGTTGATGCAAATGTGAGCTGCATGATCATGGGTTATTGTCATCTCAGTCAGTGGGAGCTCGAGGAGATTGTTCGGTCCATCAAGCCTGCTCTGCCATTCAACAAGAACTTGCTCCTTGGAGCAGAGGTGGAGAGGTGGACTAGATCGAGTGAGCACAATCTTTTGTCCTGAGTGGAAGAACATAGGTTTAAGGAAGGTTGGGAGATTTAAGAGGAACATGAAGGGTGGTGTTTTTATACAGAGGGCGGTGGGTGTGTGGAATGTACTGCTGGATGAAGTGGTTGAGGCAGCTACTGTTGCAATATTTAATGAACGTTTGGATGGATACGTGGATCGGATGGGTTTAGACCAATGGGTCTCAATCTTTTTCTTTCCACTCAGATCCCACTTTAAGTAATCCCTACGTCATCGGTGCTCTGTGATTAGTAAGGGATTGCTTAAGGTGGGATGTGGGTGGAAAGAAAAAGGTTGAAAACCACTGTTTTAATCATCCCTAATTGACTCGTTATGTGCACAGTTTCATAACTCCAGAGGAAATGGGCCACTGACAATTATTCTCAAGCAAAATTGGGTCTAGAGCAATGATTCCAATCACAAACCACTTTTAGCAATCCCTTACTTATCACAGAGCACTGATGGCACAGGGATTTTCTTAAAGTGGGATGTGAGTGGAAAGAAAAAGTTTGAGAACTACTGGTTTAGGGGGATAGGGGCCAAACATAGACAGCTGGGATAAGTGTGGGTGGGACATATTGGTCATTGTGGGCCAGAGAGATGAGGGAAAGCGATGCGGGTGGAAAACATGAAAAATAAAACGTGGGGTTTGGGGGAAGGGGGCTACTGGAAGTTGTGCAGTTGTCGACCTCCAAAATGGAATACAAGATTTTGTTCCTTCCTCCGATTCAAGAGTGGCGTCAAAGTTGAAATTTATTGTTAGAGTACGTACACGGCAGCACACACAGACCTGAGATTGTTTCTCCTGTGGGCCAGGCAGAATTTCTTCTTATCAGTAATGGTAAACTCCACTCAGGGAAAAAAATATTCAGTAATCAATAAAGTGCACGTCAGAGTCCTTAAATGAGTCCCTGATTGAGTTTGTCATTGAGGAGTCCGATGGGGGAGGGGTAGCAGCTGTTCCTGAAACTGGTGGTGCGAGTCTTGTGCCACCTCTACCTCTTTCCTGATGGCAGGAGCGAGAACAGAGTGTGTGCTGGGAGGTGAGGGTCTTTGATGATTGCTGCTGCTCTCCAACAGCAGCGTTCCCTGTAGACGTTCTTGCTGGTAGGGAGGGTGTTGCCTGTGATGTCCTGGGCTGTTTCCACTACCTTTTGGAGGACTTTACACTCAGGGGTATTGGTGTCCCCATACCAGACCATGATGCAGACGGTCAGCTCACTTTCCACCACACCTCTGTAGAAGTTTGCCAAGATTTCTGATGTAATTCAGACCTCCGCAAACTCCCAAGGAAGTAGAGGCACTGACAAGCTTTCTGCATGATGCCAGATATGAGGACACAGACACACGTGCGGGAAATGGAACTGAAGTATCCAGGCTTGGGAGGTCTTTGTTGCAGAATCGTACAGAGAAAAGGTGGTCACTGCCAGGGGGGATTCAGCTGCAGAAGCAGTATTCACAGTAATGGAACAGTTTGTCTTGGAGATAGGGAGGGAGGATTGTCTGCCAGTGTGGGACCTGTGTAGGTGAATGGGGGAGGGTGGATGACTGAAGGTGCAAGTCATCCCCATCCCAGATGCTGGCGTTGACCGCTACACTAATCATTCCACCCTTAATATCCGCATTGTAGCCAACCTACAAGAACAGATTCACCAACGCCTCGTGCTGTTGTACAGTGTTGTCCCAGCTACTGTATTCAAGCCCATGACCAATGAGGGCAAGCCTGCCAGAATGTTGCCTTCACCACCCTGTCTCTCTCTCTGGTGCCACCTTCACCAAACTATATTCCTGTACCCTAAGTCTCTCTGTTCTACCACACTCCCCAGGGCCCTACCATTCAAGGTGTAAATCCTGCTCTGATTTAATGTCCCAAAATGCAGCACATTACACCTGTCCAAGTTAAATCTGCCATCCCTTAGACCACTTCCCCAGTTAATCTGTTTGGGTGCATGGTTAATGCAGCAAAAACACGATGCTGGAGAAACTCAGCAGGTCAAACACTGTCCTTTGTACAGCAAAGATAAAGATACAGAACTGACGTTTTGGGCTGGAACCCTTCATGAAGGTGTGAGCAAAATGGTTAATGCAGTGCTATAACGGTGGCTGCGACCTGGTTTCCATTCCGGGGCTGCCTGTAAGGAGTTTGGACGTTCTCCCCGTGACCTTCATGGTGCTCCGGTTTCCTCCTACCCTCCAAAAACTACAGGGGAGGTTGGTTAATTGGGTGTAATTGGGCACCATGAGTTCCATAGAACATTACAGTACAGTACAGACCCTTCGGCCCTCGATGTGGTGCCAACCTATATATTCCTACCAAAAAAAATTAACCCCCACCCCATAACCCTCTATTTTTCTTTCATCCGTGTGACTGTCTAAGCCCCCAATTTTCCAGTCTCCACCCCCAGCAAGGCATTCCAGGCACCCACAACTCTTTGTTTAAAAAAAAACATCCTTGATGTCTCCACTCAACTTCCCTCCCTTCACTTTGTACATGTCCTCTGGTGTTTGCTGATATTGCCCTATCCACTGTTCACCCTATCTATGCCGCTCATAAAATTGTAGACCTCTATCAAGACTCCTCTCGTCCTTCTACGCTCCAAAGAGAAAAGTCCCAGTTCTGCTAACCTTACCCTCCTTCCTGTAATGAGGCGACCAAAACTGAACACAACACTCCAAGTGTGGTCCCACCAGAGTTTCAATGCCTGGAGGTGGCTTCAACTGCTGAAAATCACTATTGAACCCTGGATTGAATAATGATGCTGAAGTAACTCTTCACACAGGTTTAAATTGGTCATCAGAATGGACTGTGGGGATGCACTCTGCAGAAAAGTCACAAAACCCTGCTGAAGGTGTGATGCCAGTCTGCAGGAGGTAAGGAAAGGTGTGAACGCGCAGAGGCTTGGAAGATCTTGGGCACTGAATTTAATTTTTCTGTGATAACCATGATTAAACTGATCTCTCACTCTGCTCATCTATACCCATCGCTTGTCCCTCCCCCAATCACCAGCATTGTCTAAGCAAGAATGAGGCAGAATAATGAGGTTCAGAAGCAGGAAACACTCCTCCTTGTCTGTTCTCTGCTGTTCAATGAGGTCACCTTCCTGCCTGGTCTTTGTGGACATTTGTGGGAGGGGGGAGATCATAATTCAGTAGGTTTCAAAGTTGTTTTGGCAAGAGATAAAAATGGTCCAGAGGTTAGGGTCCTGGACTAGGCAAAGGCTGAATACACTCACTTTAGATGGGACTTGGTGTCAGTAGATTGGGAGCAGCTTGGGGTGGGGGAAGAATGACGCCCAACAAATGGATGAGAGTTCAGGGGTAAAAGGCAACAACGCTTGCAAGTTTATTGAACCTTGGATGGCAAGGAAGATTGATGACTTGATGAAGAAGGGTATGGCTGATTGAAAGCAGGAGACAAGCTTGAGCAGTGTGTGAGAGTACTTCATGGAGAAATTAAGAGGGCCCAAGAAATATAACTGGTGCACAATGTTCCAAAGAATCCCAAGAGCAAGAGGTCAAGAGCAGTTCTGAAACCGTGCACATAATGAGTCAATTAGGGACGATTAAAACAATGGTTTTCAAACATATTCTTTCCCTCAATAATCACAGTGCATCAATGGCATAGGGATTACGTAAGTTGGAATGTGAGTGGAAAGAAAGAGTTTGAAAACCACTGGTGCAGATGGAGAGTTCATGGAGCAGAGTGGTGATATTCCAGAACATGGCAGCATGACCCATGTTCAAATCCAGCACTCTCTGTAAGGAGTTTGTATGTTTTCCTCATGATTGTTCTTTTGCCTGGGTGCTCTGATTTCCTCCCATGCTCCAAAACACCATTCGGGGTTGGTAGGTTAATTGGGTGTAATTGGACAGCACAAGTTTAAATTGAAGTCAGTGGTTCTCAACCTTTTTCTTTCTACTCAGTCCACTTTCAGTAATCCCTGCGCATTGGTGCTCTGTGATTAGTAAGGGATTGCTCAACGTGGTATGTGAGTGGGAAGGTTGAGAACCACTGCTCTAGACCCAAATGTTACTGAAATATTTTGCTTGAGAAAAATTGTCTTTGGCCCATTTCCTTTGGAGTTCTGAGACTCCACATAATGAGTCAGTTAAGTCCGATTAAAACAGAGGTTTTCAAACTTTAAGCAATTCCCACTAATCACAGAGCACCGATGGGATAGGGATTACTTAAAGTGGTCAGTGAGTGGAAAGGAAAAGGTTGCGAACCACTGGCTTAAGGTGAGTGGAGGAAAGTTTCAGGGAGATATCAGAAGTAGGTTTTTCTTAGAGTGGTGGGTGCCTGGAGGTTGGTACAGTAGGGACATCCAAAAGACTCTTAGATAGGCACATGGATGTTGGAAGAAGAGGGGCTTATTGGTGTGAGGTAGGAAAGGATTAGATTATTGTGGAATAGGTTCACACTGGTTAGCCGAACATCATGGACTAAAGGGCCATTTAACAAAGAAAACGTTGAGATAGCTCAGCAGGTTGGCCCAGTTAGTGTAGAGATTAGCACAATGCTGTTACTGCGCCACCAGATCCGCCACAGGTGTGTGCAATACTGTGGGCCAAAAAGGCCTGTATTGTGCTGGAAGGCTCTCTGTTCTGTACCCTGCCGAACCTGCTTCTTCCGGCGCACCTCCCCAGGAGAGAGCTCCCTTGGTCCCTTGCAGTCCAGGCAACCGGCCTTTGGGATGCCAGGCCGCGCACTGTCAGTTCTGGCCCGGAGAGTGGGCAGGATCCCCCCCTGATGGGAGCACTTCACCTTGTTTATCTTTTGTGTCCACAGGCTGACATGCATGAAGCTGGAAGAGGCATGGTGTGATCCTGCTCTCAGCCAGGTCCGTGGTCCCCACTGCCTTTTTTTTCCTGTCCTTCCTCCCTCCACCTCTCTTATCTTCTGTCCCTTACCCTATCACCTCCTCATCCTTCCCCAGCTCATTTACCCCTCGATGTTCGTAAGTTCACCCCATTTCCCATTTGGCTCCTGAGCCAAGACTTTGAGTAACTGCTTCTCCCTGCAGATGCTGCCTGATTCCCCCCACCCCCCACCCAAGCAGCTCCTTGTCTGCTCTGGATCCCACCAACTGCCATCCTTGTGCCTCTGATGACCCTTCTCTGTGTCTTGCAGCTTCAGCGGGACCTCAACTTGGCAGCTCAGGCACTGATCCAGCTTTCGCAGTCAGCCCCCGACACACCTGTGGGAGGACTCCGCTCCGCTGCCACAGCCTGCCACGAAGCGCAGAAGCTGTGAGGAATGACGAGCACGGTGACCCCGAAGCCTGTTCCCTTTGGGTGTCGGGAGAGTTCCCCCCCCCCCCCCCCCCCACTGAGGATGCCATCTCTGCTCGTCAGCAGGGCCACGAACCTTCACTGTGCGTGGCCGATCCGTGGAGCCAGCCAACGCCCAATTACCCTGCAAGCAGAGCCAGAACATGTGGTGGAGAATGCGTGGTTAGTGCAATGCCATCACCGGACGTTGGAATCCGCCGCTGCCTGTGAGGAATTGGTTCTTCTCCAGGGGCTAGAGTTTCCTCCCACCCTGCAGAAACGTACGGTGTTGGTAGGTTAATTTCATGGGCCAGAAGGATTGTGTTGTTTCTTTTTAAAAAGTACCAAGTTCCCCACGTGAAAAGCATGGGAAATTTCTGCAAACCAGTGAGATTAATTACCCAGAAGGTCTGGGCGTGAGGGCAATCTCCGTGACCCACCTGGGCTTGATTGGCAGCAGAGTTGCCCAGTCACGCCCAGTGTTCTTCAGAAGGAGGCTCTCTGCAGCCCACTGACCCTGGTGGAACTCCCGCAGTCCTTGTGTCTTTGCTCTCCGCAGTCCTGCTTTTCTTTATGATCGACTCCGCTTCTGCAGGGCCTTTCCAAACATTTTCATTCTTTCCAAACATTACCTTTCCAAGGTAACCTCTTGTCTTTCCTGCTGGTTTACTCCCTAAACAGCCCGCAGACAGGCCTCTCGAACCACATTGTGCCTTTCCACCACATTCCCCTCACCTGCTTTAGGGTGACCTCCTGCAACAGTGATTCCACCGGTGAGGCAGACTGACACCCCATCCCTACCTCGCTGTTACCCTGGCCACCCTTGCTCATTGTTCTCACCTGCTTCTTGGGGTCACCAGCCTGGCTCGGATGTACAAAGATGGCAAAAGTGCTGGAGAAACTCAGGTCACACGGCATCCAGGGAAAGTAAAAAGGCAGTGGGCTTTTCTTTGCTCCTGACAGAAGGCCCAGGCCTGAAATGTCAACAGGCTTTTACTTCCCATGGATGTTACTTGAACTGCTGAGTTTCTCCAGCAATTTAAATTTTGACAGACAGCACAGTAAAAGGACCACAGGACCATGCCACCCAAATACCCCAATTACCTACAATCCCTGTACGTTTTGTAGGGTGGGAGGTAACTGGAGCCTCTGGAGGAAACCCACACAGACGTACAAACTCCTTACAGTCAGCACCGGATTCGAACCCCGGTCACTGTTGATGTGCGAACTACTACACTAACCATGCACCAGTATCCTCAGACCTTAT
Source organism: Narcine bancroftii (assembly GCF_036971445.1). Taxonomy (NCBI): domain Eukaryota; kingdom Metazoa; phylum Chordata; class Chondrichthyes; order Torpediniformes; family Narcinidae; genus Narcine; species Narcine bancroftii. The sequence continues at coordinate 200,496,015 of NC_091472.1, forward strand.
TGTCAACCCATCCCCGTACCAGCATCAAGGATAGACAGGCAGCAGCTCTGATTATGACCTAGTCGACCTCATCAATTGAAACCTCTCCATCCAAGCTGATAAGTATTAAAATCCTCCTGCCAAATTCCCTTAACATTTTGTCGTACAGTGAGAATCCAGGATTTACCCTTGCCTGCAAGGAACCTGGGTAGTAATTTGAATCAAGACGTGGTGCTTAGAACTCTGCACTGTGTGTCAGTAATGCCTTGGTGTGGAGGCAACAAATCTTCCTTATTTGGGGCCTGTTTGAATTTTTTAAATCCTTTTCTCATTGCTGTTACAGTATCAGTGATTGGGACTTGGGTTCGAATCCCGCACTGTCTGTAAGGAGTTTGTACGTTCTCCCTGTGTCTCTGTGGGATTTCACCAGGCTCCGATTTCCTCCCACTGTTTAAGACGTACCGGGGTGGGAGGGGGGGTGTAGGTTAATTGGGTGTAATGTTTGGTGTGGGCCGAAAGGGCCTGTTTCCGGTGCTGTTATGTACAAGACTGCTCTCGTGTCCTGTCCACATCGACTCCATAACTCTTTGGATTTCCAAGATTGTTAGCTTTTTAACCTTTAGTTCCCTATTTGTTAAACTTCCGGTGCAAACTCTGAGTTGCATTCAGCTAGCCCATTTGTTCCACCCCCACCATAAATCTTTGTGACCATAAGGTGTTGTCCACCACCCATTTTTATCACCTGGAAGCTCGGAGTTACGATGTTTCGTTAGTTTTGAAGGTAGTTTTGCCCTTAGTAGGACAAATTAGGTTTGGGTTGTTGTCTTACCTGATGTGAAACAAATTAGCTCATGGCTGTTCAACGTTGCTGCCTCAGCTTTTAGGGGGTGTTTTTGTTCCCGATCAGAATTAGAGGCGAGTGTGTTTGTGGTTTGATTCTTGCTGAGCCCCATAAAGCAAAAGACTGTCCGACGGCCTCAGGAAAAGCTCGATCCTGGTGAGGGCTAGCAGAAAAATTGTTTTGAAAACATGTTCTGAAATAACGTATTTTTTTTAAGTGTTTGGAACATTTTATTCTAAGCTGACGTTAATAAAGTTCCTGAGGTTCTCCCTGTGGTGGTGATATGCTTTCAAACCTCACCTGGAAATTTGCCCAATGAAGTGGAGAATAGTGCAATACACCAACGTGCTGAAGGAACACGGCAAGTCACACTGTATTCATCAAAAGTAAAGGGTGACTAATCTATTTGCTATTAATTTAGACAAAATGTTATAATCTGTGTTCAGAAATGAAATTGGCCTATATGAAGATGGAAGCAAAGGGTCCTTCCCTTTTTTTTTAGGAAGAACATTAATGCTGTTTTAATCGATTCAAGTAAATCACAAGGATCTTTCATTTGATCCAACAATCCCATAAATATAGGAATCAATAACTCTTTGAATTCTTTATAAAACTTCAGAGAAAAACCATCTTCCCCTGGAGCCTTATTATTTGGTAAATACATCACTTTATATTTCTGAAACTGTAAAATAATTTATTCATTCAGTTTTCTCTGTATTGTGGCAAAATAATTTGTGACAAATAATCATCTATTTTTATCTCCATCCTTCAAAGATTCCGATTGGTATAATTTCTTATAAAATTTCATAAAATCCTCATTAATGCCCTGTGTTCTATAAGTAAGATGAACCAAATCTTCTTTTATAGCTATTATTGTTCTTGATAATTGTTCAAATTGAAATGAGTAAAATAGGAGAAAATAATTCTGAGCATATTTTGTATAAATGTACAAATAATACTATTTTTTCTTATCAGCTTAAATCATAAAGGGTGGCCATACCTGACAAGAGGCTGAGGCCCGAACGTTGCTCACCCTTCACTTCCTATCGATGATGTATGCCCTGATTACTTCTTCCAGTATGTTTGTGTATTGCATTCAATCCCAGTGCCTACAGACTTCCTTGTTCACCATTCAGGTGAAGAGCTTTGACTGATTTTGGCATGTTTTGTCCATCCCCATGCTCACAAACAGTCCCCTTGTGGAATTGACCCACTGCTTTGCAATGTCTGAAAAGTTCCGTGGTTTTGCCCTGGCCCTGGGTACAGTTTCAGAAGGAATATGCACCCTGTCTCCGATTTGCAGACATTGTGCCTTCTTGATCCATTCCCGCAGTCACTCTGCTTTAATTTTAGATGACAGACCCTTCTAGCCCACAAGCCTGTGCTACCCAAATAACTCGCCAACCAAGTTGGGCAAATGATTTGGATGGCACAGTTGGCAGAACAGTTCGCACAATGCCATTACAGCAGCAGCAATCGCGACCGAGGTTCAAATCTCATGCTCTCTATAAGGAGTTTGTAATGTTATGAGCCCAGAGGACCCAAAACCTAGCAGCAATAGAAATTCACGAAGACAAATGGTTACTTAAACAGAAGTTGCTTTTAATTATCTTTTAACATGCAAACAGAATCACACTTTAACTTATCACTTTTGACTTAACTAACCTAACTTAACCCCCTTCTAATTCTAAGCGCATGTATATGTTCAGAAAAGTTCTTTAGTTCACAGTCCAATCTCATTCCTCCAAGTTCACTGGTTGCAGGCAATTCTTACACTACGCACAGAATTTAACATTTATGAATTTCACCAGGCTTTGGTGCTTGAAAGGTAAATGGTTCTTGTCGGTTTTCAGAGAGAGATTTGTTGTTCGCTGGACACCAATGATTTCCTCTAATCAGACACGTCAGTGTCTTGCCAAAGAAACTTGCCCCTTCAGGGTTTTCCAGATGATAACCTCTTTCTTTCAGGTCACCACAGAGTTCCTTTTTGTTTCTTTTATTTCAAGTGAAACATTAGACAGCCAGCTATCTCCTCTTGTATGGACCACAAGGGCTTTGACCAGGCTGAACTAAGCACTCACAACCCTGCTTCGGAATGGGGTTTTTGCACAAGCTTGCCAGCTTGTCCTGTTCTAGTCCCAGCTGTTGCTGGTGAATTTGTTCTCTCCCTCTCTCTCAGAGAAAAGCCTGTTTTTTCTCTCCCTGCTTGCAAAACCACATTTTCCTCAGAACAGCAAACTGAACTCAGACAGCCTGCAGCTCCGAACCTAATCCTCCGAGTTCTTTCATCTGTTGCTTTTCAAAACAACAATCCATTAATGAAGTCCCTTGGGCACACCCCAAAGCTTTTGCAAAGGCCTTTTGGAGCCAGCCAGTCTAGCTTGAGCAGAGCTCCGGTATTTTAAATGAGATCTGTTTTGAAATGTCCGTATGTGACCAACACTAAAAAACCTGCCCCAAATGATCTCCTTTAAAACATATTTATATACAATATAAAATACAACATATTGTGTCACAGTACATTCTTCCCATGTCTGCGTGGGTGTTCCCGGGGGCTCCGGTTTCCTTCCACTGTTCAAAATGTGCTGGGGGTTGTAGGTTAATTGGGTGTAAATTGGGCAGCACGGACTCATGGGCCAAACTTAACCTGGTATGTCTGAAATGTGGGAGGAAACCCACACAGGTCATGTGGAGAACATAAGAAGTTCTTACAAACAGCTCTGGATTTAAACCTGGTGCTGTCAAATTAAAACTGCCCTTACAACCAGTGAGATAATTTCCCACACTGTTGAAAGTGCTGAACCACCACACCTCATCAATTCCTGGACAATCAAAGCTTGTTCAGGCTCCATGGATGGGTTTTGAGGGAGTTGAAAGGAGACGTGGCAGATAGTTGATTGGACAATCAAGGTCAGGTGACCTTAACATCACTGTAAGCATGAGGGACTGTGTAGCAGAGTGGGCTGAATTGAAGTGGTAAGGCTTTGACTCGAGGGGATTTAACGAGAGGAGGCTGAAGTGGTGGTGCAGGAGTTAAAGCAAGAAAGGGCCACCTTATTTGAGGAACAAAAAGGATTCAGCAGGTAGGCACAGTTAAGGGCAAGTTTTAGATGTATATTTTCCTCTGAATATATAAGGAATGGCACTGAATATCTTGCAGAATGTGGGTCGTTGGGGAAGCCAGCAGTATCCTTGATGACTTTGTCTGCGAGAAGTGCATCCAGCTCCAGCTCCAGCTCCTGACAAGCCAAGTTAAGGAATTGGATAATTCAGGAAGTAGAGGGGGTGATAAACAGGACTTACAGGGGCACTATCAGAGGGAGGAGGAGATAGATGCAGGGCACCCCTGTGAGCATTCCCCTCAATAACTAGTTTTGGATACTGTTGGAGGGGGGGGGGAACCTACCAGGGACAAGCCATAGTGATCAGTTCTCTGGCACAAAGTCTAAGAAGGGAAGGGAGGAGAAAGGTTGAACTATTCCATAGTTAGGGGGACAAATAAGAGGTTCTGTGGAAGAGATCGAGCATCCCGGATGGTATGTTGCCTGAGTCTGAATTGTCTCCGATCAAGTTCACAGCATTCTCAGGAGGGAGGGTGAGCAGCTAGATGTCATGGTCCATATAGGGACCAATGATGAGTGCAAGGAGAGTTCAGGGAGTTGGGTGCTTGGTTGATTTCCTCCCACCCTTCAATACCTATTTGGTTAGTAGGTTAATTGGTCACATGGGTGTAATTGTGAAGCACAGGCTCCTGGGCCAGAAGGGTCATGTTACTGTCCTGAATGTCTAAATTTAAAAATAAATATTAAAATTTTAGGTCAGCCAGCATCTGTGGAGATTGCTTCAGAAAACCCTCTTGGATGCATTTTACAAACTCCTCCCTATCTAAGGCCCCAGCAAGGGAGCAATCCCAGTCAGTATTAGGGATGCTAAATTACCCTACTGCTATAACCCAATTGCTTTTTACGATCTGACTCCTGGAGGATATTCTGGACTCGTGGCTTCCACTGAGGAGCAGGGTGGTCCCTTCAGATCTCATTGAAGAGACAAAGGATGTAGAATTGAAATAGAATAGGGATTAGCTACAGGAAGTGGTGAATGGAGCTCAGATCACCACATAAAATCTCTCACCTCGAGGGACTCCATCTTCATCTCCCATTACCGAAGAGAGGCAGCCAACATGTTGAAGCATCATTAGCACCCTGGACACACTGTCTTCTTCCTGTCACTGGGGAACGTCGGATGCAGTACTGCTCCTGGTCTCCCGTCACTGGAGTATCAGACACAGTACTGATCCCAGTCTTCTGTCACTGTGGTATCGGATGCAGTACTGCTTCTGGTCTCCTGTCACTGGGGTATCGGATGCAGTACTGATCTCAGTCTCCCGTCAATCTAAGGCTCCGATACCTGTCATTGGGGTATCGGATGCAGTACTGCTTCTGGTGTTGTCATACCAAGCCACACATTCGTAGGTGTAAAGTGTGTAGAGCAGGGGGCTAAGAACACAGTGTGAGATAATGGAGATGTTCTAAATCTTCTGTATTTGACCCACCATCTACCAACATTCCAATCACAAACCCCTCCACCTGCCAATGCAACAATCACAAACCCCTCCACCTGCCAATGCAACAATCACAGCCCCATCCACCTACCAATACACCAATCACAAACCCCTCCACCTGCCAATGCGCTAATCAGAACCCCTTCCACCTATCATCGCGCCCGCCAATCACAACCCCCGCTACCTGTCAACGCGCCAATCATAACCGCCTCCACCTGCCAATGCGCCGATCTCATCTATTCTCCGCCTCCTAATACCAGTCACAATCGTTGCCTTGCCGGCCGCGCCATTGCAGTTCCCGAGTTGCGCTGCACCAACAACACGCATGCGTACTCACAGGCCAGCGACTAAACCCTGAGTTTGGCGCCATCCAGCTGGGGCGCGCGCCCTTTAACGCGTACGCGCAATTCGATGGCGAGCTCCGTCCTTGTCCCTGCTGCCCTTACCTCACGTACCCTTGTCCCTTTCCACAGACGGTGCGAGCGCGAAACACGTGACCTTGCCCGCCAAAAAAAATTCCGCAAGGTTCTAAAATTAGCAGATGACGTCACCGTTAAATAAAGCGGCCGGACGGGGCGCACGGGCCGCAATGCGCATGCCCGACTGCGGCACCGCGAGGCCTTGTGGGTAGGTGCCGTGCCTATGAGAACGCGCTGCGCGGGTGGGGTCGAGTCCAGCGGGAGGCGGCGGGGGCAGGGAGACCGGGACGGTAGCGGTGGCTGGTGCAGGGAGACCGACCGCGGCGGCTGGGGCCTGGCACACCGGGCGCCGACATGGCAGAGCGAGAGCAGCTGGTGCAGCAAGCCCGACTTGCCGAGCAGGCCGAGCGTTACGATGACATGGCGGCGTCCATGAAGTCGGTGAGTGGGGAGCTGTTTTGCCCGGCGGCTGCAGGGCCCAGGATCCTGTCATCTTTCCCGGGACGGCTGGCTCTCGTCCCTTCCCCGTCGGTCTGGGGGGTATGAGGGGGCATCCGCGGGGTCGTAGTGGGAGTTATGCCGAGAGTCGGTCGTCTCCCTCCGCGACCAATCCGGGCCACCGTTCTTCCCCCACCCCCCCAACGAAGGAGCCGTGGTTCCGGTCATCACCCCCCCCCTCCCTCCGCCGGTTAATCCGGGGTCGGGGAAGGGCATAGCGCCCGCCGCCTCACCCTTCACCCTGGGGCTAGTTGACGTGAGGGACCCCCATTATCTCAGTGTCCGTCCGTTGGTGTGGGTGTGACCGTGGCCGGGACGCGCCCGGGGCATATGTCCATTTCTGTGGGAGCCCGTGGAACAGAGTCGCGGGGAGGGGGGGCTCCTTTGGAGCCAGGTTGCTCTATTCCCGATGAAAGGGGCTGGTTTCCTCGCCCCGAGCGAGGGCGAGCCGGCAGATTTGGGCTGGGTGGTGGCTGGGGCAGGGCTCCTGCGCGTCGAAGTGGTGGGAGTTGTGCGGGGAGCCAATGGTGTGGGCAGCAAGCCAGCGCCCTGCCGGTCCGCACCCATCCATTGAAATGTCTGTCCTTCCCGACAGTGTACATGGGCGCGCTTTGTGTGACAGCTGTAGGTGGATCGAGATTTAGCCAGCCGCTTCCTGTGTTGGCTGGCTTCCTGCCAACAAGAGGATTCATGACCGCAGGATGCGGGTGGAGCAGCACAGATGTGTGTAGGTGGCATTAAGGGTAGACGAAGGCAACACTCAGTCGCCAGTCCGTATCCTGCAAAATCTAAACTCGTTCAATTGTTTAAGAAAGCCAATATTTATGATTTAGGATGATGTATATGCTGGAAAAAAAATGATTGAATGGGTGACACCCAAGCCTGGACTGGTTGGTATTTCTTGGGCAAAAATTGTGGGGAAATTAAACATTTTTTTCATACATTTGGTTTTTTTTATGTATTTCACCTTATGTGTAGTGATTCCTCCCTTTACAAAGAGGACAAGAATGAAGATGTCTTGATGCTATTGTATTGTCTCTCCTGCAGTGAAAACACAATGTTGGAGAAACTCGGCAGGTCAAAGAGTGTACTTTATGTAGCCAAGATAAAGATACATAATCAACGTTTCGGACAATAATGTGCAGAAAATTGGTCTCGCAACCCAAGCAAAAAAAAATACTTGGGAGTGGGCAGAGTGTAACCAAGGTTTGCCAGATTGGTTTCTGTGAGGGCCTTGTCCCTTGAAGAAGTGATGAAGACTGAACCAGTCGCTTCAGTTTATTGGAGAGGCACAACATTCTTGAGGGACTTGGCACGGATGTTGCCTTTTGCTGATTTTCGAAATTGTAGACGTTGAAGCGATGGAGGGAAATGAATGAATTGTGCTGAGGCGAAAGTTTGGCCTCTATTTGTTGAATGGAGCAGGCAATATGAGCAGTTTGGATGGTACTTATTTTGTAAATAATCTCTGGTTTGGAGCAGGAGTGATGGCAGCACTTTTGTTTTGAGGTTGTGTTATGTACTTGAAACATGAAAAGTAGCAGCACCAAAGCAAGACTAACTGGATAATATTCAAAGAGCAGGGACAATAGGGTGAATGGTCTCTAATCTCATTGACCATTTTGGTGTGATCTTTGCAACTTATTTTTATGGAACTAGAAAATGTGCGCCCTTGTGAAAAAGGGTTGTTGGGTGTAAAAGTGAAGAGTTGGGAGGGGTTCCAGAGGACTGGAAAATTGCCACTGTCACTCCACTTTGAGAAAGAGGCAAAAGACAGGAACTATAGGTAGGATAGTTTAACTTTAGTGGTAGGCAAGATTCTAGAGTCCAATTAGCAAGGATGAGGTTTTTGGTCGCAAGGTAAAATAGGCTGGTCAGCATGGTTTATTTTGGTGAAGACCTTGGCTGACAAATCTGGTGAAATTCTTTGAGGAAGTAATGTGACAAAGGAGAGTCAGTGGATATAATTTGGATTTTCAGAAAGCCTTTGAATAGGTGCCGCATGAGGCTGCTAAACAAGATAGGAGCGCATGGAGCAATCACAACCCCCTCCACCTGTCAACGCGCCAATCACAACCCCCTTAATTTACCAACGCACCGATCACAATCCCCTCCACCTGCCAATGTACCGATCTCATCTATTCTCGGGCTGTTAGATGCGGACATTGGTTAGACCAAATGTTCGCAACTTTTTCTTTCTACTCGCATTCCTCTTTAAGTAATCCCTCTGCCATTGGTGATCTGTGATTAGTAAGGGATGGCTTAATGTGGGTGGGAAGGAAAGGTCGAGAATCACTGCTCTAGACCCGATTGTTACTGAAATATTTTGCTGGAGAAAAATTGTCATTGGCCCATTTCCTTTGGAGTTCTGAAACCATGCACATAATGAGTCAATGGGGTACAATTAAAACAGTGGTTTTCAAACCTTTTCTATCCATTCACATATCACCTTAAGCAATCCCTTACTAATCACAGAGCACTATGGCATAGGGAATACTTTGTGGCATGTGAGTGGGAAGAAAAAAGTTGAGAACCACTGGATTAGAAGATTGACTGGCAGAAGGCAGAGTGTTAATAAAGGGGGCATTTTTTAAACTGGCTGCCAGTGTCTGGTGGTGTTTCGCAGGGGTCATTGTTGTGTCTGATACTTTTCACACTGATGTAAATTATTTAAGTGACATAATTGATGGCTTGGTGGCCAAGATTTTGAATCCTATGAAGATAGGAGGAGCAGGTAATATGGAAGAAGTGGGGAGTCTGCAGAGGGACTGGGACAGGTTGGGAGACTGGACCAAGTGGTACATGGAATACAGTGTAAGGAATGCACTTCTATTAGCAGTAATCAAGGTGTAGACGATTTTCAGGGGCAAGAATGTAACCTAATGGACTTGGGAGCCAGAGTTCAAGACTTTCTGGTTATTGCAGGTTGAATTGGTAGTGAGGAAGCAAATGCCATGTTTGATTTATTTTGAAAGGAGTAGAATACCAAAGGCAAAGATGTGTTGCTGAGGTTTTAAGGTGTTGTTCAGACCACATTTCAAGCATTGAGCGGTTTTGGGCCCCACATCTAAGGAAGAATATACTGTCATGTGAGAAGGTTTATGAGAATGATCCCAGAGATGAGAGCGTTAACATGTGAGTAGTGTTTGATTTCTCTGGGCCTGTATTCATTGGAGTTTGGGGGGGAGGGGGAGAATCTCATTAAAATTATTGAATATTGATAGAGTAGATGTTTCCAGTGGTGGGAGAGTCCAGGACCAGAGGATACAACCTCACAATAAAAGGAGATCCCTTCAGAATATTGATGAGGAGAGATTTCTTCAGCCAGAGGGCGATGAATCTGGAATTCGTCGCCATGGAAGGCGGTGGGAGCTAGGTCATTGGGTAGCTTTAAAGTGGCGGTTGACTGGTTCTTGATCAGTAAGCGTGTCAAAGGTTACTGTGAGAAGACAAATGAATGGGGTTGAGGAAGAATGCATCGGTCGTCACCTTGTGTTCCGAGGCGATCTGATCTCAGAACCTAAGCAGGCTGAGGACTGGTCAGTACTTGGAGGGGAGACTGCCTAGGAACACCAAGTGCTGAGGATTTCTGTGAGGGGTGCTGAACAAAGTAGCAACTCTCTTTTTGCCTTGCAGTTGGCAAAAGTTAAAGATTTTCATGTATGTTACATTCTAAATGTCGTATTACATGACAGTAATGGAACCTTTCCAGTCTCGATGGCCAATTTGAGTGGGATAATGGAATCAAAATCTGCACCTTCAAAGTGAGAGCTGGCAGATTTTGATCAGTAGCCAGCTCATCACCTTTGTTTTTGTACTTGGAATTTGCAGTCCAAGATGAACAGAACTAAAAACTAAATGGCAAATAAAGGTCAAATCTGATCACAATGATTGTAGGTCATTAATGCCATGACCCTGTTCCACACACAATAAGGTCCTGGTTAATTTGTGAGCCACCTGTCAGTCTTTCTCTTCAAACAAAAAGACAATAGGTTTTTACTCACCTGTTTCAATCAGGTACCAAATGATCTAACAGCAGCTGCCATTTTAAGAAATGGCTGCGCTCCTGATGTGCAGAAGTGTTTCCCGACTTTATCCGTGAAAATTAGGCCTTCACTGTGCTGGAGAACAATCCGATTCTGTCACCGTGGGCTACCTTGCTTCCTTGAGGTGTAATACTGAAAATTGATGTCGCGATTAAGATGGTGCGTAATGCTGTAAGCTGGCTGGGTGATGGAAGATTAATGCAAAAGCAATCATAGTGTGGCAAGCTTCAGGAATTACTTTTGTACTTGGAGGTCAGAAAGCAATCTGATGCAGGAACTTGGTGGATTGAGCAGCATTTGGTGGGAGAAAAAGAATTGACATTTGGGCAGGAACCCAGAGGGTCTGACCTGAAACAGAGTTCTTTTTGCTGTGATGGATGCAGTTTGACCCATTGAGTTCCTCCAGCAGACTGAAGATGTGGCATCTGTAGCAAAGTCTCCTTTGTACTTGATCAAGTTGTTCTGGGTTGATGGGGCTACAGAATCAGGGTTGTGATGACTGCAGTTGCATTGGATGGAGCGAAGTGACTGTCTGCCAATCCCTGGGCAGTGAAACAGCAAGTTACTTGTCATTAATGTTTCCTCACATCCCAATCTTGACTGTGTTCTAATTACAAGGACATTGCAGCCATTAAACAAGTTGTGCAAAGCATTGATTTAAAGATGAAGCTCCCCTTCTCTCCATTCTTCCGTACCTCTCTTTGCTCCAATTCTTCACCAGATAATCAAATATCCTTGTTTTCCCAACATCTCACCCTTGATACCCAGCCTTTGGAACCACTAACCTGCAGTGTTTGTTCACTATAATGTGCGCCACATCTTTTCCAGTGACCTGTGTAAAATTCCTATCTTTATATGCTGCTTTCCTGTAACTCATCCTCCTCTGAATTCCACAATACTGGCACACTGGCCACAGTTCCATTGGTTATTTGGCTTGTGGTGGACTATTTTTGCCACAGAATTGTACGTTCGGTTGAGTCTCACCATATGTTTGCCTGATATCCATGAGAACTGTTGCAGCATGAGTAGTTCTCTGTCCCATAATTCCCCCAACCTTCACCCAAGATGAAGCCAATTGTGTCACATTATCTGTGCCTCCCCCTGGAGTGACTGCTTTGATGTGGCTACATGTTGAGATACCATTCAATAACCTTTGGCTATCTGTACATACACACTTGGGGACATTTTCCCTATGTCTTGTCTGCAAATCTAATCATGACGGGAGAGTTGAAGTTGCACCATTTGAATGAACGCATGTGTTTGTGAAGTTTGATATGCAGCCAGAAAGCTGAATGATTGTCATTGCTGGGTTCCACTTCAATCCTCGTTCTTTCAATGTTTCACTGGGTTTTTTTTTAAACTGGCAGTCACTTCTACCCTGTAAAACACAAAACATTCAGCCCATGAACTCCCTCTTTTCTGTTTATTTAATAAGAAATCCCTTGCCCAGGAGTAATCGGAAATAATTTGACTCTATTGTACAGGGTCTGTTACAAGTAACTGATAGAAGGATTAGAAAGGGAATGAGGAAAATAATATCCGTGTTTTCGTTGGGGCCTGAAAAGGTGTTGGGATCAGAAACTCTCAGCACATCATGGACCCGAAGAGTTGTGACTTGAAGTCTTACACTGAGTGCCGGAAAATGGGGAGCTGTCCAAATTGCCTCCTGTGTGGTATTTTGTGGCGTGCGTGGTTTAGGTGTTGGCCTGCCATTAGCGATGGGCACTCACTGACTTTTCATCTTGAGTTGGGAAAGGGGGCTTGATTCCCATTCTTCAACTCCAGTGGTGCTTGCCTGCTCACACCTGTTACACTCTTTCCTGTTGTTTGCAGGTAGCCGAGTTAAATGAGGTGCTGTCCAATGAAGACCGCAACCTGCTTTCTGTGGCCTACAAGAATGTGGTGGGGGCTCGCAGGTCCTCCTGGAGGGTGATCAGCAGCATCGAGCAGAAGATCACAGCTGATGGCAATGAAAAGAAGCTGGAGATAGTGCGTGCCTACCGTGAGAAGGTGGAGAAGGAGCTGGAGGTAGTGTGTAATGATGTGTTGTGCCTGCTTGACAAATTCCTCATTAAGAACTGCAATGAGTCCCAGGTAGAGAGCAAAGTCTTTTACTTGAAAATGAAGGGCGACTACCACCGCTACTTGGCTGAGGTGGCCACTGGTGAGAAGAGAGCTGATGTCGTGAAATTGTCTGAGGCTGCTTACAAAGAGGCCTTCGAGGTCAGTAAGGATCAGATGCAGCCGACTCATCCCATCCGACTGGGTTTGGCCCTCAACTTCTCAGTCTTCTACTACGAAATCCAGAATACCCCCGAGCAGGCCTGCCAGTTGGCCAAGGCAGCCTTTGACGACGCCATCACTGAACTGGACACTCTTAATGAGGGTTCGTACCAGGACTCAACACTCATCATGCAGTTACTACGGGACAACCTCACCCTCTGGACAACTGACCAGCAGGATGATGAGGCAGGAGAAGGCAACAATTGATGGTCTATACCTTTACCCTGCCCTTCCATCTCCCTCCTGTCTTGCCTTGCCCACCCACCATATGTGCTAATAACCTAGTGCTGATGTATCTACTGTACACACTCCCCTAAATCTGCTGTATGCCCATCAGAAGACAAGACGATGTGAAGTCTTTGGCTACATTGGTATTTAAGTCCCTTTGCTGTAGTTTGCACTTAAAGTTTAAAGTTTATGGATCTATTTCATTGCCCACAAATCAAGAGCTTTCTTTCTGATCCTTTTTTTAAAAGAAAAAAAACGCACACATCTGGGTTATTTTTGAATCGAGAACCTCCAATTATGTAAAATGCTGTCTGGTAATTACATCAGTGATGACATCTGGCACCTCCTGACCAGTACCTCTTGCATGTGGAAATTAAAATATCCCTTAAATCCAGCACCTTGTTGGTTTCACCTTTCCCAGAATTGAGTGTATTGTACTGTTTATATGATAGTTTGCTCATCTTGGCCAGTAAATATTTCATCCTTGAGGTAAATTTGTAGAAAGCTTGGGTGAACTTGCTTTTCTGTGGCAGAATATTCATTTTTGACCATTTTAATTTATATGGAGCTCCATGATGTACATAGATCTTGGGTACTGCATTGCATCTGCTTCAATGTTATTTTGATACTTTTGACAGGTGCCTGTTTTTACCTAACAGTTGAATTTTCTTCTGTAAAACATTCGCTTTACCATAGTTCTCAAGCTGGCTTTGAGCTTGGAGGATTGTCGGAAAAAAAACATTTGTTGGTGGGGTAGGGATAAGAATCTGATGGAATGCCAAACTTTAATTCGATGTTGAGTTAAATGGATGACAATAAATGCTGCCTTGGCTATTACATGGATTTGGCCTTGTTGTCTTCTGTTGGTTTGGTGCATTTGATGGTTTGAAGAAAAGCCATTGAGTAATTACTGGTGTTTATGCTTGTGATTTTAAGAGCAGGCATGTGCACTGTGCTTTGCACTGTTTGCTTTTGGACTTCTCTCCTACACTAGTTGTTTATTATTTCATCAGTCTGGGTAGGGAGAAATGACTTGAGCTTTTCACTTATTGCTCCTAAGTCCTCTCTCCCTGCTAATGTTGAGTTGGTTCCCTTTCAAAGGAGCCAGTAAACGATGGGGCGCCTAGTTTTCTTTCCTTAAACAGACAAGTTCTGGATTAAAGCTGAATCTACCCCCCTTCTGGTGGTAAATGAAGAACCACCAAGTGTGAAGCATGGCTTGTCAATATTTCCTTGTCCATTGATATTTGGATTTGCTAGACTCCGCCTGGTGATTAGGCCTTCGCAGTAATGTGAAACCCAGAAGGGCATTAAACTCCAGGTGTTATCAAATTGATGGGGACTACAAACCAATCGATGTTGACTTCAGGTCTGACCTAACCATCCAGAATGTCTCATTTGCCAGCTCTGAAAGCAAGAGCCTACAGGTCTGCAAATGTCTTTTCCACGGTTGGTATCCAGTTCCCTGATGCTGTGAGAAATTGTGTAAAAGAGCAGGAAGGATTGGGATATGCATAGACTTGAGCTCAACAAATTTTATAATGGGCATAACAGTCACAACTTGTGTGTACAATGGCTGCAGAGCAACTGACTTAAAATACTTGTTAAATGGTTTAACCAACATTATTGTGTGCATAACGGTTGCGAATTAACCGTAAAATGGCTGCAGAGGAACTGACGGCGCCGTCCTGATTACTGCCTGCTGAGCTGATCAATGCTGAAGTGCTCAAGACCGATACAGGGCGTATCTGCAGCATGAGGCAGCTGAGAACCCTTAATCAATGGTGTCTGGCCAATATATATATATATACAGGTGCACCTGACAACTGGTGTACAAGAAGCCACCTTGGGCTGTGCTCAGGGCTCACTTGGTTATAGATATCTAAGCTTTATGGGTGAGACTCTCAATTGAACAAAGCAAGCTTGTGAATAAAGGATTTGAAGTTTCAGGTCTGTAAGTTATTCCCTAGGTCTGGACCAAGAAGAGGATGAAACTCTGCAGCTGCTGAGATCATTTTGGGCAGTGCATCCAATGGTAGGAGAACCTGCAATGCAGAACATTTTCACTCTACCCTGACCCTCCTTCCACTGGAAATATTTTCCCTTGTTCTACCTTCGGTGCAATATTGCTTTAGAAAGCAAAACTTTAATCTCTTGAATAGATTTGAAATTGTGCACTGAGGTGCAGGGTAATTTCCTGAAATTTGGCCAATCAACACTTACCTGGGTATCCCTTGTGTGCAACTAAGGAGAAAGTGACCTTGGAATAAAGGGTAGGTAAGGTGATGAGATACTTTACAGCTGCAAAACCCTATTAGCTCACAGCAGAAGCTCTGCCGAGAGTTCCAGTCACGTTGGAAGTGAAGTTTGCCGGTGTTGGACAGAGCATAGGAAATTTGATGTCAAGTCTGGAAGTCCAAGTTTGGGCACATTTGAGAGATCGTCTTTGAAACTGGTCAAGAGGAGGTGATTAAACTCCACAGGTGCTCAGGCAATAACAACTGATTTCCTTTAGAGTCCAGAATTAGTAGATGCATCTGCAGTGAAATTTCACCCAGAATGCAACTTTCTGCCTGAAAGCGTGGAGGAGAATGTCTCCATAGTTCAAGAGCAGTGCCTTCAAATCCCATGGATTAAGGGTGGCTGGTGCGAGAGAGAGAGAGAGGAGGGGCCCCCTTACCTGTTAAATTTTTCTGGAACATTTGAGTTCCTAGTGCAAGGACTCTAGATTTGAACCCAGAGATGGGTCTCTGAAGTGTAGTAAATTTGTGAAACTGCAATGGTGATGCAGCAAGGCACTTTAATTGGGTCACCTTCAATGGGCAGCAGGCTACAGTAAAATGCTGCAGAGCATACCCAGTTTTCAGGTAATGCTAACCCTGGACTTGATTGAATTGCCCACTGCATGTTGGATCACTTCACTCCACATTTTATCTCTTTGCTTACCTCTAATTCTGTCCTTCGGCCCATCATTGTCAAGAGTGCTCTCGCTCAAGCCCAGTGGTTCCTGACCTTCACCACCCTACTCATACCAACTTAAGTAATCCCTTACTTACCACAGAGCAGCTAGTGCATCCTATAAGGTGGCATGTATGAGGGGGTGGGGGTGGTTGGTTGGAGAGGAGGTTGAAACCCACTGCTCTAGTCTTTGCCACCTCTTCACGCATTTTACACCAGGCAGTCATTTTGTTCTTTTTTTAAATTTTGATATACAGAACGGTAACAGGCCCTTTCAGCCTATGAGTCTGTGCCATCCAATTAACCTACAGCCTCAACTTCTCTGG
The DNA here is from genome assembly GCF_036971445.1 of Narcine bancroftii. NCBI lineage: Eukaryota > Metazoa > Chordata > Chondrichthyes > Torpediniformes > Narcinidae > Narcine > Narcine bancroftii. Next base: position 200,512,154 of record NC_091472.1, read on the forward strand.
TTTTGAACGGTGGGAGGAAACTGGAGCCTCCAGGGAAAACCCACACAGACACGGGGAGAACGTACAAACTCCTCGCATCGTGGGATTTGAACCCTGGTCCCCATCGCTGGTGCTGTAACAGCGGTGCGCTATCCATTATGCCAACTGCAGTAGTCAAGATTTTTAAAATATTTTCCTGTCCATTGTGTTGGGCTCAGGGAAACCCATTGGGCAAGGTAGACAACACATGGGCATCAACACCAAGGGCAGGCCAGCAGCAGCTGGGCTGAGCCTCCCACTTACAGATGGTCATGTGGGATCATTGACTATTTATCCACAGCACTGCAGAATGTTCAAATCCTCCTGGGCTAGATAGATGCAAGCTCTGAGGAAGGTATGAACTGGGGCAAGGTTAAAAACAGGTCAAACAGTGGACATTATACAGCAAAGATAAAGATACATAACCAACATTTCGAGCCTGAGCCCTTCAAGGTATGAGCAAAATGTGGGCAGATGCTGGAATAAAATGGTGTGGGGGGGGGGAGAAGGTTAGGGGAGAGGAGTACAGTCCCACAGGCAGGAGGTAATAGGTGGATAAGGGAGGGAGGGAGGGCACACCAGCAAGTAAGGAGAAGGGAATGGTTCTGTGAGTGGAGAGGGAGGGGATGGAGTGCTGGAGAAAGGGGAGGCCTAACACAAACCATAGAAGTTGAGGTTAATGCCATCCAGTTGGAGAGAGCCCCAAAAGGTGTTGCTCTTCCAGTTTACAGATGACCTTGGTTTGGCAGTACTTGGACAGGCTTGTCGGTGCGGGAGTGGGTGCAGAATTAAAAGGGGTTGGCCACTGGGATATCTCTCATTAATGTGGACAGAAGCAATCGCCAAGTCTCTCCGATGTAGACCACCATGACTGGAGCATTGGATGCAGTAGATGACTCCTGGAGATTCACAAGTAAAATATGGTCTCTTGGAAGAACTGTTTGGGGTCCTGAATGGTGGTGAGCGAGGAAGTGTAGGTACAAGTGTGCGATTGTTGTGCAGGTGTGTGGCAGAATCTTGGGAGTGTTGATGCCGATTGGAGTGTGTTAATGACTGAATGGAAGTGTATAACATTGAGAGGCTTGGGTAAGATGGACACTTTCTGATTGGAGAAATCACTTCGCTGAAGCAATACTTGTGTACCCACAGGACTAACTTATTGCAGCTGGTGCACCCTTTGTGGCCTTCTCTACACTGGGGAGACTGGGCGCAGACTTGGAGATCACTTCGCTCCATCCGCACCAACAACATGGATCTCCTAGTAGCCAACCATTTCACTCCCACTACCATCTTAACATGCGTGTCCATGACCTTGTGTGCTAGCCCACCAATACCACCTGTAAATTGGAGGCACATGAGTGATTTTCTGTCTGGGCACTCTCCAGCCTGGTGGCATTAACATCGACTGTTTTTTTTTGCAAACCTGCTCTCTGCTTTCCCCCTCCCTAACCCCTGTCAGCTCTCCACCCACTTCCCTCTCTATTCACCCAGCCATCCCTCCTCCCCTTGATCACCCCCTCCCCTTCTCCACCTAACACCCTGCCCCCCCCCACCCCCTTTACCTTTATTTTCAGTCGCCTGCTGACATTTTTCCATACCTTGATATCAGTTATATATTTTTACCTTTGCTACATGAAGGACACTTTGACCAGCTGAGTTCCTCCAGCATTTTGTGTTTTTTGACTTTTTTCTGGGACAACAATAGCAAACACCAAAGGAGGACAGTTTCTCTTGGAGCGGTGGGTGCCTGGAATGCTCTGCTGGAGTGGTGGTGGAGGCTGGTACAATAGGGGCATTGAAAATATGCTGAGATGGTCACACAGATGTAGGAAAAATAGTGTTCTGGGTGTGAAATAGGAAAGAGATTGATGTGTAGATTTACCTGGGGTTGCACAGCCTTGTGCTCCATGGAATCTCTGGTTAAACTACCCAATGCATTTCCTTTCTGGTTTTTGTAAATATGATTTTTCAAACTCTTCCCATTATAAAATATTTATAAATATACTTATCGCCATGTACAAAATCAACCGCAGAGTTCGTCATCGTTCACTCGTACCCTCCCACCCTCACAGACAGGACATCTACAGCATTGTTAAGGGAATCAGCATTGGAATCATCCCTGCCCCATCATTCCTTTCAAGTAGCTTCTTGGCTCCGGGGCATCTGTTGAGGGGCAGACACACTATTGGACGTTCGCACTCAAAGGCCAATAAATAAGGTTCGAGGATTCGCCACATCCCAGTGGCTGGTGCCCAGATGGAAGTAGTGGGGGGGGGTGAAGGCATCTCGGCCAACACTTGCGCTCTAATATGTTTGCCAAATTTTAAGCAACGTACTATATATTTCTCAGATTATAGGTAATTTTCTCCAGGTGAAACACAACTCTGCATTTCTGTGTTCCACCGCACAATGTCAATGGGAGTCGGATTTCCTTAAAGACCCCTGACCACTTTGCACAAAAGACTTTGATTTCCAATGCAGTTGCAGGCTGATTGCAGACTTGAACAAGAATGTCCGGCTGTTTGAAGGCTGCCACTCATATTGTTATTGGCTGAAGAAAAAAAAATCATGTGTGTGAACTTGTCCCATGAGGTCTGCTGCCCTGCTGCAGGTCTCCATCTGCTGCCTGCCTCCGGTTTCCCTGGCAACTTACAGCGACGTGTGCAACAAGCTCTCTTTTTTTGAAATTTATTTATAGTATCTCCATACATACATTTCAAATTGACTTAGTATAATATTATATAATAGATACTAAATAATTTTCAAATTTTCACCCCCCTCCCCACCTCCCCTAACCCCTTAGGAAACCACCTTGTGGTGGTTAATTCCCAAAAACCCAAATGGGTGTGGTATAAACCACAAGTGGCATATGACTTTTGGGAGCAGAAGTACCACTCCCTCCCCCCCCCCCCCCCCCCCCCACCCAGGCAGACAAAATACACATATAAACCGAAAAATCATCATTTCTTATATCCATAAAATTTAACCAATCAATTTAACCAATCTTATTCATAAACTCTTTTTTTGAAAATCCAAACTTGATATTAAATTTTGCACCCTTTCCACCGTCCCAACACTGAGTTAAACATTGTTTACAATCAATAAAAGCTTTTTTTAAAATTTTTTTTTCAAGTCTTCCTGAATTTCATCCAATGAATTAAAACACCTCTGAACATCCCAGTTCAACACCGAATCTTCCATTCTTCTCAGTCTCAAGTTGAATTTGTAGCTTACTTTCAAAAAAAGTTTTTTCAAATCTTTTAAAATTTTCTTGAACATAATTCCTTCGGTCTTGATCTTCTAAAGCATCAATGTTATTCATAAGTTCTTCTATGTTTCCCAATTTAATATCAAATTTTCCACTTTGTCAATCTTCTCAATGTTAAGTTGAAATTATTGTTTATTTTCAAGAAAAACTTATTCAAAATTTTTAACTCTTCTTGGACATTGCTCCTTCGACTTTAATTTTATAAATCATCAATCTTGTTCATAGTTTCTTTCTACTGAGTTTCCAAATTTAATAAAGTTTCCGTTTTTTCCAATTTTCTCAATATTAAACTGATCTTGTTGTTTAGTTTAAAAAAAACATTTTCAAAACTATTAAAATCTGTTTCCAATGTATGCATACTCACAGATAATAAATTCACTCTTCCAATATTCCATCCAAAAAAAATCACTGATAAACCTTATTGCAGGTCAAGGAGTTCCATATATATGTTTATCTTCAGAAAATATTTCAAATATTTCAAATCAACATTCGTCGCCATCTTTCAAAAAGGAGTCCGAAATCAACTTTAATAAGTTCTGTTCTTGAGAAAATTCCAGCACCAACTCCGGCTCTGTCTGGGCAAATAGGTCAAATTTCTTCCAAAGTCAAAGAATGTAATTTTGTTCTGTATTTATAGATAATAAGTTCATCCTTCCGATATTCCATCCAAAAAAAATCACTAATAAACTTTAATGTTATCTGGATTTTTAAAACTCACGGGCAACCAATGCCAATTACTGCAATTTATCTTCATAAAACATTTCAAATCAATATTCATCACCATCTTTCAGAGGGGTGTCCAAGGCCAGCTTATCCGACAGTCCAATTAATGAGCTCCGTTCTTAAGAAAATTCCAGCCTTGACTCCGTGGTTCTGTCTGGGCAAGTAGGCCGAGTTTCTTCCAAAGTCGGAGAGTGTAGTTTTGTTCTGTATTTGAACTCTATTTTCCTTAATCTTTGTTGCCATTTTAAACATCTTTCAAAGGGGTGTCCAAGGCCAGTTTATCCGACAGTCCAATTAATGAGCTCCGTTCTTAAGAAAATTCCAGCCTTGACTCCGTGGTTCTGTCTGAGCAAGTAGGCCGAGTTTCTTCCAAAGTCGGAGAGTGTAGTTTTGTTCTGTATTTGAACTCTATTTTCCTTAATCTTTGTTGCCATTTTAAACATCTTTCAGAGGGGTGTCCAAGGCCAGCTTATCCGACAGTCCAATTAATGAGCTCCGTTCTTAAGAAAATTCCAGCCTTGACTCCGTGGTTCTGTCTGGGCAAGTAGGCCGAGTTTCTTCCAAAGTCGGAGAGTGTAGTTTTGTTCTGTATTTGAACTCTATTTTCCTTAATCTTTGTTGCCATTTTAAACTAAAAACAATTGATAAACAAAACAAAGACTTTTAACAGAAAAGAAATATTCTTAAAACGGGTATTTATATAACTGCCTGGGGGAGACCGGGAATGCACGTCCGCTCCCTACGCCATCTTGCCACGCCCCCCATCTTCATCCAATATTGATAATATCTTGCTTTTATCCCAATTAATTTTATAACCCAAAATCACTCCATATTGATTCAACAAATTTTGTAATAGTTCTAAAGAATTTTTAGGATAAGATAAATATATCAAAACATCATCTGCAAACAAATTAATTTTATACTCTTGTCCACCTATTGTAATTCCATTTATATTAACATCTTGCCTTATTGCTTGAGCCAAAAGTTCTATAACTAATTCAAACAAGGCTGGTGGCAGTGGACAGCCCTGCCTAGTTGATCTAAATTAATTAAATGCAGATGAAACCTGTCCATTCATCACCACCTGGGCAGTAGGATTGGTATATAATGTCTTAACCCAACCAATAAAGAGTGGTCCAAATTAAAATCTCTTTAACACCTTAAATAAAAAATTCCACTCTACATGGTCAAAAGCTTTTTCTGCATCTAGCACTAATATCAGTGGTTGATTGAGCTATTGTTTTTGAAGCATTAATTATTGTAATCAATTTAGTAATGTTATCAGCTGAATATCTATTCTTGATAAAGCCTGCTTGGTCCACATGTACTAATTTTGGTAAAAAAATTAGTCAATCTGTTTGCTAATACCTTTGCTACAATCTTATAATCCACATTCAATAAAGATATTAGTCGACATGAAGCCACTTTTAATGAATCTCTGTCCTTCTTTGGAATAACTGTTATTAACTCCCTTGAGAATTACTCTGGAAATGAACCTGTTTCTGTTGCTTGTTTAAGTACTTCTGTTTATATAGGAAGTTACAAATCATAAAATTCTTTATAAAACTCCATTGTAAATCCATCTTCTCCTGGAGATTTCCCACTAGGCAATGCCTCCTTAAGCTCTAAATCAGTAAATGAACCATCTAATTCTCTAATATTTGTTTCGTTTAACAAAGTTAAATTTAAATTAGCCAAAAAAAGTTCCAATCTGATCAGTATCTTGAGTTCCCCCACCGCCCCCCAACCCCCAGATGTATACAAATCCTGATAAAATGTACGAAATTCATCATTAATTTCCTGTGGTTTATATGTTATCTCTGAGTTTCTCCTAACTGCATTAATCATTCTATTATACTTGTTCAGTCTTCAACTGCCAGGCTAGAACCTTATGGGCCCTCTCACCTAACTCATAATTATAAGTTTGCAAAGTATTATAATGTATTTTCAATTTAGATAATTGTACCTTATTATCCTTGGTCGAACTCTTCTGAAATTTCTTCTCTAACACTGCTATCTCTTTCTCTAAGTTTTGACTTTCTGCCAAATACTGTTTCTTCACTCTCACTGTATAACTAATAATCTGATCCCTTAAATACGCCTTTAAAGCATTCCATAAAATAAATTTACTCTGTATTGAACCTTCATTTGTTTGCAGAAAAATGTCAATCTGATCTCTAACATACTCAATAAATTTAGGTTTCTTTAACAACATTTCATTCAATCTCCAATGGTAAGTAGTTTTTATCACCTCAGAAATTAACAATAACGAATGATCAGACAAAATCCTACTCTTATATTCAGCATGAGTAATTCTACCTTGCAATTGTGCCGATACCAAAAATAGTTCAATTCTAGAAAAACGAATCATGACGGGCAGAATGAAATGAAAAATCTTTTTCAGTCAGGTTCATCCACCTCCATATTTCCACTAAATTTAAGTTTCTCATCAGCTCAGTTATTCTTTTAGCCATTTTAGTTTTTTTCACCGTTTTTGGAGATTTATCCAATAATGGATCCAAACAGCAATTAAAGTCCACTTCTACCAAAATATTCTCATTTGATTGATTCAGGTTCAAAAATGTATCCATAACAAATTGTACATCATCTTCATTTGGTGCATACACATTCATCAGGGTCCAGGCTTCTGAAAATATTTTGCAACCTTCAACACTCTACTGCACTAGCAGAGAAAGACTTCAAAATAAAAGGCACTTTTTATGTATCAAAATTGCTACTCCTCTAGCTTTAGAATTAATGGATGATACTATCATATGACCAACCCAGTCCCGTTTCATCTTCAAGTGTTCTTTCTCAGTCAAATGAGTCTCTTGTAAGAATGCGATGTCCACCTTCATCTTCTTAATATAGTTCAATACTCCTTTCTGTTTTATTGGATGGTTAAACCCCTTAACATGAAATGTCACAAAGTTCAGATTATTCATTGTTCCAGTTAGAGTGGCACCCGACACAACAAACCCTTACACAAAATAACAGCTCCTAAAAAAAATCCCCCTAAGACTACTAATATATGTAAAAGAAAAGGTAAAAAAAAAACAAATTTTATTTTAAAAAATCCACCTCCTCTCCTATGGACCAGGTGTGGTTGAGACCACTAGTGGCAGATGACTTCACAAGTTTCAGAGTGAAACACCACACCCCCCCACCCCCACCCAGCCAATTATCAAAAAAATTTTTTTTACAAAATTTAGACATTCAGCCCATGCCTCCAACAACTTGATCTTCTCCTTCAATCTCAATCAATTGCTGCACTTCCAGAACATTCTTTCCATTCCCATTCCTGTTCTTCAGGAATACCTACAACTTCGACTGTTTCTGCAACTCTGAATTTGTTGGGTTATTTGGCAAAGAATTAGCAAAAGTTAAAGCATCATTCTCATTCTCAAAAAAAGTGAGCCTTGAAATTTCCATAGAACATCTTCAATACTGCCGGATATCTGAAAGCAAATCTATATCCCTTCTTCCACAACACTACCTTCGCAGGATTAATTTCCTTATGTCTACTTATAACATCTCAACTCAAATCAGCGTAGAAAAGATTCTATTGCTTTGAATCAACAAAGGTCCCTGATTTTGCTGAACTTTCTGTACTGCAAGGTGCAAAATCATCTCGCGATCGTGATAACACAAAAAAATGAATAAGAACTGCCCTGGGGGGTTGGTCTGGAAAGGGTTTTCTCCTTATCACTCTATGTGCTCGATCTAATTCCAACCCTTCTGGAAATGCATCTTCCCCCAATGATTCTTGGATCCATTTCCAAAAAAAAATTAACTGAGCCCATTCCTTCTATATCTCATGGTAAACCTACTATCTTGACATTATTACGCCAACTCTGATTTTCCAAAGAATTAATTTTCTTCAGAAACTCTCGTTTCTGTATATCCCAAACAGTAATAGAATGTTCACCATAGTCCATCCTCTCAGTATATCTCTCCACCTTATCGTTACAATCACAAAATGCCCATTTAATTTCTTTAAATTCATCTTGCACCATATCCACCGCTCTCAAAGATTTATTAACATCCATTTTAATTGCAGACACTTCTTCATATATATTAGCCATTTTCCCTCTTAAATCAGCAAATTGGGTCTTATTGCCCCAAAAGCCCTATTATCCATTCTTCACATAAAATCTTCTGTTAAAGATACTGTAGTTTCACCTTCAGCAACTGAAGTTTTAAAAGTTTGTAATTGAATAGGTTTGTACCTTTGAGGCCGACTTTCTATGATTCTGGCTACTTGCAGAATTGCTGCTGCTTCTTCTTCCATCATTATCAGCATCTCTTTCTCTTCCTCTTCTTCCTGCTCCACAGAGACCATCTCAGCCCGAGCCACTTGGCTGTGGATCTGGATGCCCTCCCCAAACCGAGCCGACACCGTTGGCCTGGCGGAGGCCGGTCATCCCCACACCCCTGGCCCAATCGAGGGTAGTGCACACGTGCGACTCCTTGCACATGCCCAGATCGGCTAGGGCTCAGAGGCATATATCCTCCGACCCTGTGCTGGTAGTGATGCCGCCAGCCACGCACACGCATTCGCGATCAGGGCACTCACCCTCGCGCTCCCCAACCTCTTTGGGTGCGTGTCTGGTGCTATGTTCGTGTGTTTCCCCCCCCCCACCCCCCACTCTGAGGTTGGACTCAGCGCACCAGCACCATCTTGCATTCCCGAATGCAATGAGGGCACCGGTGCAACTGTTAACTTTGTCTGGAGAGTCCTCTGTGATTTCAGGGCTTCTCCAATTGACTCCTGTGGATCCTTCTAGAAGGTAGGCCTCAGTTCCTCTGCACTTTCTGCTCTTTTAAAATGTAATTTCTTCACCAGTTGGCTTCTCGTTTTCTTCATTGTTACTGTATGGAATACTTTAGCCTCTTCAAAAAAAGGTTTTATAAGTGTTGAATGTCTTTACTATTCAGGCATTAATTATTCAGCTGGGGAGAAGTGGTTTCCCACGTCTTCTTCCTACACCATTTTGCCACACCCCACCGTTGTTCTCCTTTTTAATCATCCTGGGATGTAGTAATGATGTCTTTAAGCACTCTCCAGGAACGAAGTTACAATTTAGAAGTACAATCGAGTGTCACAGATTCAAAGTTACAATTTATATGGCATTGATTAAACAAAAGAAAGAAATGTATATATTTTGTTTCACTTGGCAATGACAGCATTGCCCCACCTCTCCCATTAACAGAAACAAATACCTCATGGGGTGGGGGGTTCAGGACCTCTTATTTAAAATCACAAATTGGCTAACTTTCAATCCTGACCCCTCCTGGCTCTCATTACAGGGATCCCACACAGGCACTAGTATCACCCGTTTAAAGAGAACACCAGAAGGAATGGCACCTGGTGTCAGATGACAGCCCAGGAAAACGGGGTGTTCCGGGTTCACCCTGGCTATATGCCTGACCACCTCACTACAGGATAGCACAGTGATGGCCATCTGGGTGCTGTGCTTAGGGACCCCAAGGTATGCGCAGGCCAAGAGTGATCTCTGGCACCTGACAGGTGATCCTGTGCTGCCTGCTCGCAGACGTTGTTGGTAAGGGTGCTCACATTCGCCAGCCAAGCTGGAGAAACCGGGCACGTGACCAGACAAATTTCTTTCTCTGTTGGGGGAATAGAGGGGAGGGAGCAGTGGGGAACAGAGGGGTAAGGGACAGGAAATGGAGGCAACAGGGAGATGGGGAACGGAATGACGAGGAATGGAGGGGTAGGGAAACGGAGGGGCAGGGGATGGGGAACAGAGGGGATGGGGCTTGGGGGACAGAGGAGACTGGAGTGAGGGAACTGAGGGGATGGGGTGGTGGGAACGGAGGGGACAGGATGGTGGGGAATGGAGGGGAGGGAGCAGTGGGGAACAGAGGGGTAAGGGACAGGGAATGGAAGCAACAGGGAGATGGGGAACAGAATGACGAGGAATGGAGGGGTAGGGAAACGGAGGGGCAGGGGACGGGGAACAGAGGGGATGGGGCTTGGGGGACAGAGGAGACTGGAGTGAGGGAACTGAGGGTATGGGGTGGTGGGAACGGAGGGGACAGGATGGTGTGGAATGGAGGGGACAGTTTGGGGGGATAGGGGGTGGGGGAATGGAGGTGACAAGGCTGTGGGGCAATGGACGGGACAGGGGTGGTGGATGGAGGGGATGGGGTGGTGGGAACAGAGGGGATGGGATGGTGGGGAATGGAGGGGACATTGGGGGGAACGGGGGAGAATGGAGGGGACGGGTAGGTGACAACAGGGTGGTGAGGGAATGGAGGGTGGGGGATGGGGTGAGGAACGGATGAGGATAGGTGCTGGGGGTATCAGGATAACATGAAGTTTAGGGGAATAGAGAGGGTTGGAGCAGGGGAGGGAAAGGGGGGTCGTGCAGGGAGAGAAGAGAGTAGGAGATGATAGGGATGTGGGTGAGGCAAGGGAAGTATGGGGTAGAGTGATGAAGTCAGCATGTATATGCCGACCAAGTTGACATTCTGGGCTATTCCATAAAGCAGTCCGAGAGGAGTGTGTGTCGGGGCCTGAAAGGAGGGGAGAGGGGACTGAAGGGAAAACAGTGGGAAGGTAGCATGGGAGAGAGGTGAGTGTGAGGGGGAATAGGGTGGGAGCATTGGGGAGGGTAGGGGAGCATTGGGGAGGGAATGATGTGAGGGAGAGTGAGTGGGGGGGGTGAGGAAAGGGGGTCTGGGCACAAAGCCGCTGGGAGACGTGGCGCTAGCATCCACTGAGAAAGGGAGCAATTGGAATGAGAAGTAGGGGAAGGAAGTAAACCATGTGTTCAATAGATGTCAGATGTGGGAAAGGGAGTGGAGCTAAACTAGGAATAAAACTGGTTGACGAGACAAAAGGAAATATTTATTCACGAGGTTTCGCAGACTAGCAAGCCACACCTTGTCTTTTAAATAAAAATCCATTCTTTGAGATCTGTTGCTTCAAGTAATGAAGTCAGGGAGAGGAATTAGATATTCCATTGACCTAGATAAAGTCAGTTCATGAACTGATGTTGTGCCATACTGGACAAAGGTGGTTTGTAAAGCAGGAAGCATTCCCCTGCAAGGAATGTTGTAAATGTGGATTTGCTCTGTAAATTCCATCTGAATGCAGTAGGAAGTTACAGGTTTATACTGAGATTTTGCCATTCAGTCAAATAGTTCATGCAGCAATTGTTTCAAGAATTTGACTTTCTTACAAAAAACCATACTCAAGAAGATATGAGCACATGTAAACAAACTGACTGTGCAATCCAGAGAGAAAAACCACCAATAAAGTGCACAAGTCAGAGTCCTTGAATGAGTCCCTGACTGAGTTTGTCGTTGAGGAGTCTGATGGTGGAGGGGGAGCAGCTATTCCTGAACCTGGGGGTTCAAGTCTCGTGGCACCTACACCTCTTTCCAGATGGCAGCAGCGAGAACAGTGCTGGGCGGTGTGGATCCTTGATGATTGCTGGACCTGGACCCCAGGCTCTACATGCCTAGGGGAAACTCACATGGACACGAGCACAAGGGTCCAACTCCTCACAGTCAGTGACAGGTTGAACCTGGTCACCAGCACTGTGATAGTGTCGCGCTAACCACTATGTTAATCGAGCCTCCCAAACTGAACTGAATGTCACTGGTCTACTTGTGCCTGGGCCAGTCCAGCCCAGCAATGAATTTGCAGTGTAATGAGGTGGAAAAAAGGTCAGGACTGGGGTCTCTAAATGTCTGATTTTTGTTGGCTTCTGCTGAGATTGGGAAACCATCAGGCTAATTTGCAATGGTGACCAGAAATTGAACCAGATCCCCTGACTGAGATAATTTGGTATTATAAAAGAGAAAAATATCTCCTTCTTATGCCCTTGGATGAGAGATAGGTACTTAAAAGTTTTACCAAGATGTTGCCTGGGTTGAAGAAGCAAGGTTGACAGAGCTGGGACTTTTTGGAGTGAAGAAGGATGAGAGGAGACTTAATAGGGGTCTACAAGATTAGAGAGCCATAGGGTGAACTATTAGCACTTTTTTTCTAGGGCAGGAATAGCAAATACCAGACCACATCAGTGTAATGTGAGGGCAGGAAAGTCAAGGAGAGATATTTTACACAGAGAGCGGTGGGTGCCTGGAATGTATTGCCAGGGATGGTGGTGGAGGTTGGTACAATGAGGACATTCAAAAGGCCCTGAGAAAGGGCAGCCTTGTTTACGTAGCAATTAGCCAAATGCCTTTACACCGCCAGCGATTGGGACGGGGGTTCGAATCCTGCGCTGTCTGTAAGGAGTTTGTACATTCTCCCCATGTTGGCGTGGATTTTCCCTGGGGGCTCTGGTTTCCTCCCACCTTTTAAAATGTGCTGAGGGTGTAGGTTGATTGGGTGTAAATTGGACGGCATGGACTCGAGGGCCGAAATAGCCTGTTACCGTGCTGTATGTCTCAATTTTAAATTTTAAATGCTTTCCCATCAGATATTTCCAGCAGTGTCTGTGCTATCTGCTGCTAACTGGATTACAGGATGGCCCAGTAAGAGGGAATGCTAAGACCTAACTCAAATGTCGGAAGCCAGGTACCATTCTGCTTGTGGGAGCTTCACTCAGCTATCAGAACAACTATCCGGGCAGTTATTATCCAAAGAGCTATAAAGTCAGAGAGTGCCAGCCATCAGTAACCCTTACTAGTCCTGTGTTCAGTGCAGACTCTATCTGTGATGTGATGAATAACTGAAGCATTTGATTAAAGGCTTTAATATCCAGAAACATCAGGCACGTCTCTCCATGCTGTTAGCCCAGATCCAAGGCTGGAATGGAGGGAGGAGACGAGGATTGTCAGCCTTTATTGGGGATCTACAGGGAGGAGGTACAGGGTCAGAGGTGGGCCAGCCTGTACAGTCTAGTGAAGTCACACCTGCACTACCGTGTTCCAACCCACCCTGCTAAGGAACTCAGACTGCTTTTTCTTCTTCTGAGAGTTCCTGTTTCCTAAGGCAAATGTACCAGATCCATTTAATGTCATATACATTGTACAATGTACATATGCACTGAAATTCTTACTTGCTGAAGCCTAATGGATACCGTATATGCATCGTACAGAACAACTTGTGTGCAGGTCGACCCCAGAATTTCCACCTAAAAGTTGGTTTTGAATGATACCTTTTGTATAAGGCAATTCCTTCCCCCCCCCAACATGAACTTACCAGTGACCTTTGCTGTTAAAAGTAAATCACAATATTTTAATAACAAATTATCATTTAAAGTATAAATTTTATTGGGATATTTTAAAACAAACTGCCCTCGGCTCCTGTCACAGGCTAATTAAAGCCAGTACAGAGCCGACAGCAGTTGGACCGTATGGATGGACCCCACGGGGGAACGCTGAGACTTCACAAATAACAAATGGGCTATGCGCGAGATTGCGTCGAAGCTGGTCAGAAGATAGTGGTGGTGTGGAGACTTCATTGGCAAGGGAAGGTTTAAGACCCTTTGTATAGAGAGATCGTGATTTTTAAGAATGCAAAGCTGGAGAAACTCAGCAGATTAAACAGTCTCCTTTATATAGCAAAGATAAAGATACATAACCAATGTTTCGGGCTTGAGCCCTTCATAAAGGTATGGGAAAATGTCAGCAGGCACCCAATTAAAAAGGTAAGGGGGAAGGGTAGAGGGAGGAGCACAGTCCTAAAGGTAGGAGGTAATAGGTAGAGAAGGGAGGGAGGGCACAGCAGGAAGCAGGGGGAGGAGGGATGACTGAGTGAATAGAGAGGGAATTGGGGGAAGAGAGCTGGAAGGGAGAGCAAGTTAGCAGAGGCCAGAAAAGTTGATGTTAATGCCATCAAGCTGGAGAGAGCCCAGATGGAAAATCAGGTGTTGTTCCTCCAATTTACGGGTGGTCTTGGTGGGACAATACATAAGGCCAAGGACAGACATGTGAGTGTGGGAGTGGGATGCAGAACTAAAATGGGTGGCTACTGGGAGGTCACTGGTGCAGTCGGAGTGGAGGGGCTGGGCGAAGCGATCTCCCAGTTTGCGTCCGGTAGAGAAGGCCACAAAGGGAGCATGGGTTGCAGCAAATCAGTCCTGCGGATGCACATGAAGTGTTGCTTTACTTGAAAGGTCTGTTTGGGATCCCAAACCATGGTGAGGGAGGAGGTGTGGGCGCAAGTGTTGCACCTCCTGCGACCACAGGAGAAGGTGCCACGGGAGAAGGTGCCATGGGAGGGGTGGGTGGGAAGGGGGAGGGGGGAGTGCACGAGGGAGTCATGGAGGGAACAGTCCCTATGGAAGGGAGAGAGGGGAAGATGTGTGATGGTGGGGTCCTGCTGTAAGTTCCATAAATTCAAGAGGATAATGTATTGGATGCGGAGGCTGGTGGGGCGGTAGGTGAGTATGAGGGGGATCTATGTTTGTTGCATTTTGAGGGCAGAGGGGGCCAGGGCAAATGAGCGGGAAATGGAGGAGATGCGGGTGAGGGCTGAGTTGATGGTGGTGGAGGGGAAGCCATGTTTGTGGAGGAAGGTAGACATTTCAGAAGATCTGGACTGGAAGACCTCATCGTGGGAACAGATGCGGCGGAAATGGAGAAATTGTGAGAAACTTTAATGAACACCTTGGTGAAGGGTTCAAGCTATATAAAGGACACTGTTTAACCTACCGAGTTTCTCCAACATCGTGTGTTTTTACTTCAACCACAGTGTCTATGGACTTTCGTGTTTTTCTTTTACTCCTGATTTCTAAGAATTTTTAGTTTCATATCAACCGATACAACAGACATACATGGTACTTCTGTTTGAAAAAAATAGGGTATATTAGATTAAATTAAAAAGTGACGATGATCTCCGATAGCTTAGTGGTTAGAGCACTGGTCTTGTAAACCAGGGGTCGCGAGTTTATCCCTCACTGCAGCCTCATTTCTGTGAAGGACGCTGGCCAAAGTGGCGATTCTCTGTCTGCCTTACGGTAGAAAAAGTTGAAGAATTTCATGTAGGATATATTCTAAATGTAGAATGACAATAATGGAACCTTTACCTTTAATAAATATTCATTCACATTGATCACAGTGCAAGACAAAAAATGCATGGAACTGCAACCTTTATTGGTGGTCTGGGATTAACATGTCAAGTGAAGGTTCAAGGGACTTTCTTAAAATCTTCCCTTGGAACCGTTTAACCAAAACCTCCAGAAAATGGCAATTGGCTTGTAAAAACCAAGCAAGTTAACCCAATTACATTTATTCCAATACATGTTGGGTGTAATTGGTCTTTCATGGACCAGCAGGGCCTTTGACCATTAAAAAGCACAGATTGTATTTCTAAATTGAGTGAAGAAAGAGATGAAACATTGTAATGGAGGACTAAAACCATGTACCCAGATGCTTTTTGCTTATGTGGAACTGACGACACTGGGTCCACACGCAGGTCACCTTACTTTCAGAACTAGCAGATGTAATTAAACTCAGCCATGGGGACTTATCTGAAGATACACTTTGAAATGGAATTCCACTGTGAGGCCCAGGGAAAGCAGTTGTCAAATGCAACACTCTGAAATTGACGAATTGGTCACAACCTGTCTTGCTCGAGAAGTTTTAATAAGTCTTTGTATCTACGAGATAAACCAGGAAATTATAACATCCTGGTTCCATAATAATTAATCTTCTAAATTGTAGAATGTAATGTTCAGTTTTGATTTTGACTGACAAATATTAGAAGGAGTAGGCACATGATTAATTGTTTTTGGGGTATATAAGCCTGTGGTCCTGCTGCTGAAGTTTAGACTCTCCGAGGGGTGGGAACACCCCTTGTCAAGAAGGAAGAACAGCCAGAGTCTGAGCAACGTCCCGGTCGGGGGAGGTGGAGAAGCTGCTACCAGCGCCCTGACAACCTACTACAAGTGTGCAGTCGTTGCCTCGCTTCGGCAGTTGGGACCAGTCCAAGCGTTGATAAGTATAGTTGGGAAGGGCTTGCATATTGTAGTGTGAAATCAGCTTTTGAATTAGTAATAAACATTTGTATAAACTGAACTGCTCTCGGTGTGTGTGTCTATTTTCTTTCGGTAGCTCAAACACTGTGACCAATCTAAATGGACAAAATGAGAGGTATAAGTTTACCCAAGACAATTGGCGCAGCGAGCAGGGTTGGTCTCAAGATGTTTCGCCGAAAGAAACAGGTGAGCCCTGAGCAGTTCTTGATTCCTGGATGGACTTCCAAAGACGATGGGTTTGGCATGTTGGCCAATACCCTGTCTTTGTTGGGACCACCCATTAGTTGGGATGAGAACGGTATTTTATGGCAGGCAGGTCGAAAGTCATTTCCCTGTGTCAATCAAAGTTAGATCCGCCCACAGTGATACTGCCATCCTATTGTTTCTCCTCGATCATATGGCACACCTGAGCCAGACCACACCCTCCCTAGTTGCTGTTGAAGTCCACCACATGGTCAGGCTTTGTCTCTTTTGGCCTGAGACAATCCCCGAGCTCTCCCTAACATGTCTACACTACACAGCCCGCTGAACCAATTACTCAAGAAATATCAAACATGGTATTGGAACACAGAAACTAAAAACACAATCGATCAACTGAAGGAAATATTAATCTCAAAAAATAAGAAGCTGATCCACTGCAACCTTAGTAAAGAAGTTACACTAGCCCATGGATACTTCACCAGTGAGACGAGGAACGGTACTGTCCCAAATCAGAGAAAAAGGTGAGCAACCAGTAGTGTTTGCTTCGCGAACATTAACCACAAGTGAATGCAATTACACCCAACTAGAAAAAGAAGGATTGGCAATCATTTTTGGTGTAAAAATTTTCCACCAATATCTTTACAGAAAAAAAAATCACCCTAATCACAGACAACAAGCCTCTTTGTCTGGAGCCAGACAAAGGTATATGAGTATTAGCTGCAGCCAGAATTCAAAGATGGGCCATGCTACTAGTGGCATAAAACTATGATATAAAACATAAACCAAAACAAAACATAAACGAGGAACAGTCAATAGCCATGCAGATGCCTTATCACGCAGATGCCGCTACCCAATACAGAACAATGAGAAGAAATTATTAAATGGACAGCAGAGACAGCAGCTGTCAACCAAGAACAACTTCTACAACTGTCCATTGCAGAAAGGAAACCCGAAAAGAGGCAACATTAAGCAAGATCCTATACTTCCCCCTTAATGGGCCCGTATCTGAAGACATTCCAGAAGATCTAAAGCCTTACCTCACACGCCACCATGAACTATCAGTCGAAGAAGAATGTTTACTATGGGGTACCCATTCCAGCCAAATGGCAAACTAGCATGTTATCAGAACTACACCACAACCATCTGGGAATGGTACGAATGAAGGCACTGGCCCGGATGCATGTCTGGTGGTCCTCCATAGACAGAAACATTGAAACAACAATAAGAGAATGCAAAGATTGTCAGTCAATGCAGCCAAAAATGCCGCAAGCAAAAGCTAACCCATGGAAATGGCCATCCAAAGCCTGGCATCAACTTCGCTGGACCATTCATAGTTGAGACTTTCCTAATAGCTGTGGATGCACACTCCAAATGGTCAGTAGTTTCACAGCTGAAAAATACCAAAGCAGATCCCACAATTGACTGTCTACCTGCTAAGTTTGCCACTTATGGATTGCCTCATGAATTAGTAACAGACAATGGGTCCCAATTTACATCAGAACATTTTTTAAAAATTATGTGCCACAACAATATCAGACATATTTTGTCCGCAAGTACTAATGGGGAGGCAGATCGTTTTGTACAACCATTCAAAAAAGCAATGAAAACCATGAAACTTCTAAATGCCTCCTGGACATACAAAATCACACATTTCCTATTGGGATACAGAAACACACCACATTCTACCACAAAACACATCCCCAGCAGAATTAATGTTTGGCCACAACTTGCGGACCAGGCTGTCCACAGTTCATCCAGATCTGGGTCTCCGATTGCAAGAAACAGCATTGCCACAGACCTCACCTAGAACATTGGAAGTGGGCGATAGAGTGCTGGTGCAAGATTATAGACAATATAAAGACCCATGGGTGGTAGGATTAATCTTACAAAAATTGAGCCCCTGCTCATAGTCTTTTCTAGTTAGGGACAGATTGTGGAAGCGATACATTGACCAATCATGAGCATTGACTGACACTAAAGTCCATGAACTGACTCATGGACTGGAGGAGGTGGAATCAGCCAGGAGGGCAGCGAAGGCGGGCAGTCACCACCGAAGATCAGTGAAGGCAGGCAGTTGCCACTGACCCGACCACCGACCCGACTATCTACAGGTCCTGAGAAAAGACCAGCACAGCAAACCACGCCAAGGTGGTCCAAAAGAGAAAGAAGACCACCTGAACACTTTAAGGACTAGGTGCTCTGATTATTGTTAAATACTTTCCCTTTTATACTTATAATTACTCATGAGATGTATTCTAATTCTCACGTAGTCCTGGGTCCGATGTAATCTTATTAGTTTAAAGGGGCTCAGTCAGCATTTACTGCCTGGACAGTGGGGATGGGGTGGAGGGTAGAATGTTGGGTATAAACCCACTCTCTGCTGGACATGATGATGCGGGCATCATGATGTCACCCTTCCATATGTATAACCCTGTGTGTCAGTCGCCAGGTTACTTTAATAGAAGTAAAGGATGAGAAAGCATCACGTCGCCAAGTCTTAATTGTGTGAGTGCATACACAACAGGGTGAGGACTATTTGTGGCAAGCACCCAGAGAAGACTGTAGAGTCTCACCCGTTGTTGATTGTAACCAGATTTGTGCCTGTTAGTCACTTGGTGCTGTGCCTGCTAGAGAGAGAGTGGTGGCGATTGTCAGTGATTAACCAGCATCTGATGTGTAGGGTTGATGTGCTGTTGACTGTGTTCCCTGTTGTGAATTTCCCCACGTGAAAATAAAGACCACTGTTCATTAATGAACCATGTGTAGGACATGTTATTTCTGGAGCCCGTCGAACATTTTCTCATCACAAGCTGATTCTCCATTTCCTCATACTTCTGCCCTCATCCCACCGTGCCCCCCACCACCACCCCCGTTGATCCAGGCAGAACAAGAACAAAGACAAGAGTCCTGCTGGTCCTCGCTTTCTGCCCCACCAGCCTCTGCATCCCACACGTTATCCTCCGACACTTCCACCAACTTCAGTGCGATATCACCTCCAGCCACATCTTCCCCTTCCCACCCTCCATCTGCTTGTCACAGGGGTCAGTCAGTCTGAGACCCCATAATCTGCCCTTCCACCCCCTGAGGCTCCACCTGCTGGAACTGCAGGAAGTGCAAACCTTATCCCTACATCTCTTTCCCCACCCCTATCACACCCCCTGTCCAACCTCCATCCAAGGCTGCAGATAAACCTCCCAGATGAGGCAAAGCTTCCAATTAAGGGCACATCATCGAATCTCCTACTGCATTCCGTGCACTGGGTGTGGCCTCCTCTACATTGGGGGAAAAACCCAGATTGGGTGAGCACTTCACCGAGCACCTACCCTCTTGTCCAGACTTAGGCTTCCTGTCGCCAACCATTTCAACTCCCCCAACCATTCCTGTTTACTGATTCCTCCGTTGTCAGGGAGGCCAAATATAAGCTGAGGAAACAAAACTTGAGGGTGGCTGGGTTACCATAGCAATGCTATTACAGCACTGGTGACCCGGGTTCAAATCTGGCACTGTCTGCACAGAGTTTGTACATTCTCTGTGTGATCTATGTGGGTTTTCCTCAGGTGTTCTGGCATAGGGGTTAAAATGTGTTTCATGTTCACCACTTGTATGTTTGTGGCTTTTTGTTGAACATATATATTATGCTGTCTCCTAGCAACATCTTTGCTTCAGTGTCATATCTAGTTTTCTCTGCTTGTTTGGGAAATAAGAGTTTAGTTTTGTTCTGTGGAATGGAAGGTAATGGAATCTTCTGACATTTTCTATTGACCATTATAATAATGTTAACAATGTTTAATATCGTTTAATAAACTTTGGAAAACTCAACTTAACTTTAGTATGAATTTGTTTGAACGAGTCAGAGACAACAATATTCTCTTCGCATCCAAGTGACTATAATGGAAAATAGTCACCACATCTTGTTTCTTCCCACCCTCTTTGTGAGGTTAATTTGGTGTCATTGGGCATCCCACATTGCACAGGATGGAAGGACCTTCTATTGTGCTGTATCATTAAAAATTTTATAAATTTAACATTTAGCAAGGCGGCACAGTTAGCATAGTGGTTAGTGCAAAGCCATTACAGTGCCAATGATTGGGACTGTGGTTCAAATCCCATGCTGTCTGTAAGGAGTTTGTACACTCTCTCCATATCTACGTGGGTTTCCCCAAAGAGCCTCTGGTTTCCTCCCACCATTCAAAACATACCATGGTTGTAGGTTAATTGGGTGTAATTGGGTGGCATAGGCCAATGGCCGAAATGGCCTGTTCCAGTGCTGTATGCCTAAATTTTTAAAAATGTATTTAAAATATTATATTTTGCCTGGGCAGCCTTAAACCTAATGGCATGAACACTGATTTTTCTAATTTTAGACAACCACCACCTTGAACCATTTCCACAGTTTCTATTGTTCTTTATCTATTCCTGGAGTAATTGTTCCCTTTCTTGAACTTTACTTCCTATCACCACCAAGGGTCTGGGTCCACTCTTCCCTGCCAAACACCAACCCCTCTCTCCAACAGTCGTGCTTCACTTGATCCATCAGGCTCAGGAGCTGGTGCCTTCAGGCAGAAAGAGCAGATGAATTGTCCCATTGTTCTGCAGTTGCCAG
This sequence comes from Narcine bancroftii, assembly GCF_036971445.1. Taxonomy (NCBI): domain Eukaryota; kingdom Metazoa; phylum Chordata; class Chondrichthyes; order Torpediniformes; family Narcinidae; genus Narcine; species Narcine bancroftii. The sequence goes on from NC_091472.1 coordinate 200,532,927, forward strand.
GTCACAGTCAATGTAACAGAGAAGAGCAAGGACTGCAGGTGCTGGAAGCTTGAGCCATGAGGAGGGGACTGGAGGAACTCAGTAGGTCAGACAGCAACGGTAGGGAGAAATGCAGTCAATGTTTCGGGTCAAGGTTCTTTCTCAATGCCAAGATTTAAAAGGAGAGATCGCCCACATAAATCTGAGGGAGGGCCAATGGGTGTGCGTCAGGTGGGGGAGGGGAGGGGCAGGGATGGGTGGGGAAGGGAAGGGGGTGGGATGGATGGGGTTGAGGAGGGGTGGATGGGTCAGGTGGGGAAGCAGGTGGGACGGGTGGGGAAGGGCCCAGAGATGATGGGACAACTGGGGATGACTGGTGGGGGAGGGGAGGGGAAGGGTGGGATGGGGAGTGGATGGGTGGGATGGGGAGTGGATGGGGAGGAGGTAGGATGGGGAGGGGTGGGACAGGTGGGGAAGTGGGGTACGGCTTGGGGAAGAAGAGGGGATGGGTGGGGGAGGAGTGGTGGGAGGAGAGACTTGGAAAGGTTCAGATAAAGTTTTGAATCCTGATAGGAGGCTCCAACCTGAAACGTGTTCCATTTCTCCCCATGGATTCAGCAATCCTATGTTCACTATCAATGTAATGCCTCTGAGTTGGACTACTCCTGATAGTTGGTTCTGCCTCAGAATGTCTTGTTGTCTGCCACACCTCTCCTGGTCTAATCTTCGTCCCCAAGCCGGTTGTCCTCAACCGCGACTGGGTAGTGGGAGGTGACACATTGGCATAGACCCACCTCACTGACAAAAGGCAAAGGAGGAAAAACCCAACACCCAACCCTAACCAACCAATTTTCCCCTGCAACCGTGTCTGCCTGTCCCGCATCGGACTTGTCAGCCACAAACGAGCCTGCAGCTGACGTGGACATTTACCCCCTCCATAAATCTTCGTCCGCGAAGCCAAGCCAAAGAAAGAAAAAGAAGACACCATAGAGCAATGCAGGGAGCAGGAATGATCGGAGGGAAATTAACCATAGCCACTTCACCCACACACACTCCCCAAAATTCTTACTTGCTTCAGGTACTTGCAAAGAAAAAAATTATAATTGGAAACTAATTGAATTAAATTAAAAGAGACAATAAATAAGGATTGGGAAACATGTTTTCTGAGGGAAGGTTAGCAGAGCTAGGACCTTTCTCTTTGGAGCGTAGAAGGATGAGAGGCAACTTAATCGAATGGCAAACACCAGAGGACATACACACAAAGTTAGAGAAGGTAGCCTTAGGGGAGACATGAGGGGTAATTTTTCTTTAGACAGAAAGTTGCATTATTATGTTCCACGCACTAAGCGCACACAAAGGGCCTTCACGGTTGCGGCTCCCAAGCTGTTAAACCATTCCACCCCCCACCCCCCCCCCCAACTGCTTTAAATCCAGGTTAAGAACGTACCTTCTTTCGTTAGTGTTTAACGTCTGAAACCCTTTGTATGTTCCTAATCTCCGACAGCGTCGAGCTGTTCATTGCAGTTGGGGTCTATTTATAAAGCCTTAATCCGTTGTTCTGTAAATCATTGCAGTCGTTTCGATCGATTGCCTTGGTTTGTACAGCACTTTGCTCAATGCAAGGTGAAAAAAAACGTGCTATGTAAATAAAGAAACTTGAACTTGTTATGAGAAAAACAGGTTTATTTGTATTGAAACACCAGTCGCCAGCTCTGAGCTGGGGCCAGAGAGGAACCCAGGGTTGCCAGAGAGAGAAAGAGAAAAAAGGACACATTCCAGACAAGACAATTAACACCAGTCGTCTTCTTATGCAGCGCCATTTCCTGGGTTCCCGGGCCGAGAAACACAGAAGCGCTAAATGGCTCGTTCCTTTCGGTCGAACTGTCAACGGGCGAGCTCATTCATAAAAAGTTTCCCGTGCAAACGCAGCTGTTCAGGCTTCACCACCTGGCAGACACAATTGTCAAAGCCTGCAATACCCACCCAGAGACTCTAACGATGCCAGCCCAGTCTCAACCCAATATTTTTTCAACCCAGAAGCTTTCCTCACCATTGATAACTTTAAAATTGTTGGGAAACCAACTGTTTACATCTGATCATTAAAGACCAGATATCAGGCATACGGAAAACGGATGTCACTGTGTATTGGAAGCAACTTTTCCAGACTACTGTTAATTTTTAATGCAAGAAGTAAACCACAAAATTCTACAGACACCGTGGAGGAAGTAAAAACACTAAATGCTGGAGAAACTCAGCAGGTCAAACCGTGCATTTTATGTAGCAACATTTCGGGCGTGAGTATGAGAAAATGCCGGCAGGCGTCTGAACGGGAAAACGGAGTGGCAAACACAGGAGATGATAGGTGGAGAAACAAGGGAGGGGACAGAAGCATGGTGGGGGGGTGGGGGGGGAGGATGGCTGGGTGGATGGAAGAAGTGGAAGGACAAGAAAGGGGGAGAGGAAAGGAAAGGCGAGCAGGAGTAAAGTCAATGTTAATGCCATCTGCCTGGAGAGAGCCTGGATGGAAAATAAGGTGTTGTTTCCCCAATCTGCGGGTAGTCTGGGTGGGTACATAAGGCCATGGACAGACATGTCGGTGAAGGAGTGTGACCCGGAATTGAAATGGTTGGCCACTGGAAAGGTCACTGTGGTTGCGAACAGAGCGGAGGTGCTGAGCGAAGTGATCTCCCAGTCTCTCCGATGCGGAGAAGGCCATAAAGGGAGCACCGGATGCAGTAAATCAGTCCTCTGGATACACAGGTGAAGTGTTGCTTCACATGAAAGATGGGTATCTTTGTATTATGACTTGTACATGTACATGTGGTCCAGAATGGAGGACCATCGCCTTCCCAAGATCGTATTATATGGCGAGCTCTCCACTGGCCACCGTGACAGAGGTGCACCAAAGAAAAGGTACAAGGACTGCCTAAAGAAATCTCTTGGTGCCTGCCACATTGACCACCGCCAGTGGGCTGATAACGCCTCAAACCGTGCATCTTGGCGCCTCACAGTTTGGCGGGCAGCAGCCTCCTTTGAAGAAGACCGCAGAGCCCACCTCACTGACAAAAGGCAAAGGAGGAAAAACCCAACACCCAACCCCAACCAACCAATTTTCCCTTGCAACCGCTGCAATCGTGTCTGCCTGTCCCGCATCGGACTGGTCAGCCACAAACGAGCCTGCAGCTGACGTGGACTTTTTACCCCCTCCATAAATCTTCGTCCGCGAAGCCAAGCCAAAGAAGACATGTGAATAAATGATTGACGCCAAACCATAGAAGGGAATGATAACATGTAAAATCTGAGTTTGTAACAATCATTTCAGAGATTTCTATCAGAATTGTATGCAAGAAAATGCCTTATATACTGTAGCTTCTCACTGTGATTTTCGAATGAGATTCTGGTATTAACCCCAGGTGACACCGTCTACCTGAAATTAATACTACTCATTCCCTCTGGCGTGACTCGAATAAAATCTGTGTCTTGTATTTTATGGTTCTGCTGTATATGTTTGTACCTTGACAGGCGGCTCGACTATCACAGAGAGTTGTGGGTGTCTGGAATGCCTTGCCGGAGATGTTGGTGGAAGCGGAAACATTGGGGGAATTTAAAAGACTCAGGCACACGGATGGAAGAAAAATAGAGGGAGGGTAGGGAGGGTTTATGACTTTTTTTAAAAGGAATGTACAGGTCGGCACAACATTGAAGGGCCTGTTCTGTGCTGTCGTGTTCTATGTTCTATATTCAGGGCCAGTGCTAGATTATTTTGTGCCCAAGGCGAGGCCATCTACTTGCACCCCTCAAAAAAAAACGCCAACTTCCTATTTTCAAAAACAAATACTTTGTAGACAAAATGAAAAGCACAAAACTTGAAACTGCTAAATTTATTTAAAATTGCAGAAATAAATAATACATCGATCGTTGATTATCTTTCTCAAATACGAAAGAAAATATTTTGACCCACAAATCATTTGGAACTAAAAGGGCACTCGGTAGAATGCATCCCAGGGCAACTCAACGTTAAAACCCTCGACCTCACACTTGATGTCTATATACCTTCCAGTATCCATTTTCTTACACAAGAATGATGCTGCATGAAAATGACCCTTTGGCCCATCAAGTTTGCTTTGACTTTCTCGTAGCCATGTTTACAAATCTTTGCTCTTTCCTTTTTTTTTTATTTTCCCACATTTCTATCCCTTCCCCCAACCCCACCCCAGGTTCTACAACTCACTTAAATACGACAGCAATGGCCGATTATCTACCTTTGAGATTTGAGAGGAAATTGAAGCGTCCAGAGGAAGCTCTCGTGGTCACGGAGAGAAGGCCCAAACTGCATACAGATCGTTTAGGGCAGAAGCCAGATCACTGGGGTGGTGAGGTAGCAGCTCTACTCATTGCCCCACTGTGAGGCGGCATCAACTACTAGAGCAATAATAAGGTTGAATACATGTCTCATTAAGAACTGCCTGGAAGGAGATGATCTCCATATTACACAATAACTGTGAGAACTTGAGCAAGATAATTTCAGCATGGCTTCACACGCAGAAATTCAAGCATGCTTTACTGTATGAATCTTTGACAACTAGGGTAAGCAAAATCATTAATATAATGACAGAAAATAGCATGGAGTAAATGCTGAGTTGATTTCTTTGAAGAATTTATATATTTTTATTTCTCATCTATGAATATTGATAGTTATTCTGCTATAAGAAACCAGCTGGTACCTGTCCTGAGCTGTCCTTAACGAGTTACCCTGGACCATCTTGGTCTCAAATCTGCTTGGTTCCTCTTCTCATAAATTATGATCCTCTAAAAAGGGAATTGTCATGGACTGACTGACCTTTCCTGATGAAATATTAATAAATTGCTCAAACCAATGTTAGAATTATTAGAAACAATAAAGGTAAATATCTCACTTATTCAAACAGCCAGATGCACATTTAGGCTTACCTAAGACCGGAGTGTGTATGTGCAGTGGACTGGGGGGACAGGGAGGGTTTGGAGTCAGAACTTTGGAAGCTCCGTAGAGGCCAAAGGGAGGGTTCAGAATCGGGTGTCGGTAGCTCCAAGCTCTGCTGACTGGAGCAGCTGACACCCGAACAGGGGGTTAAGGACACAGCCCTGTGGTGCTCCGGTACTGATGGATATTATGGCTGAGAAGTTCTTGCCCATCTACGCTGGTTGTGGTCTGGAGGTGGGGAAATCCAGGATCCCATTACACTGTGGGGTGTTGAGTCCCAGGTCTTGGACTTTGCTGATTAGTTTCGAGGGGATGACGGTGTTAATGCCGAACTGTAGTCAGTTAAGATGTTGGCTGTCTTCTTGAAGCAGCGCCTCCTGTAGATGTCTTCAATGTAGTGCCCTAAGACCACAAGACCTAAGAAAAGAATTAGGCCATTCAGCCCATCAAGTCTGCTCCACCATTCAAATCATGGCAGATGTATTTTTCCTTTCGGCCCCATCCTCCTGCCTTCTTCCCATCAGGTTTGATACCTGTATTAATCAAAAACCTACCAAGCTGTGCTTTAAACCTACTCGATGGCTTGGCCTCCACAGCCGTCTGTGGCAACAAATTCCACAGATTTACACCCCCTTCCCTACCATCGGCTGAGGAAACTTCTCTTCATCGCTGTCCTAAAGAGTCTTCCGTTGTCCTCGCTGGTCCTAGACTCTCCCACCACTGGAAACATCTGTGTCCACTCTATCCAGTCCCTCATTTAGTGAGGGGGTTGGCTGTGGGATCAATTTTAATGGAATCGGGCATCTTTTCATTAATTCAGCCCTGATCATCAGATTTTTTTTAAAATAAACATACAGTACGGAAACAGGCCATTTATGAACCCGTGCCACCCAATCACACCCTAATGAGCCTACAATGTTTCAAATGGTGAGAGGAAACGGGAGCCCCTGGGGAAAACCCACGCGGACACGTGGAGAATGTATATATTCCTTACAGACAGCGCAGGATTCGAGCCCCGGTTCAATAGCTGGTGCTGTAATTGTGCTAATTGCTACGCCAACGGTGGCACCCTCAATAACTGTGGAACCCAAACTAACTGTGCTGCCCTCAATAACCGTGCTGCCATCGATGACCATGCCACCCAAACTTACTGTGCCGCTCACGATAATTATGTTGCCCTCGATGAATGGGCTGCCCTTGATAACCATGCTGTCCTTGACGTTTAATTTCAAGTGAATCATCATTATCAATTAATATTTTATTGACAGCAGAAAAACAATAAATAAATTAAGATCAGTTCTGAGTCATGATACAGCCTTGTATCTTTTACTGAGACGAACCGAGCAAAGGTCAAAAGTAAAGTCTGAGATTTCAACAGCAGCAAAAAAATCTAAATTTACGCAGAAGTGGTAAAGTGGGAAACATGCCAGGACTTTGCCCAAGAAAGCTTCCTGCCAAAAAGGTTGGCAGGGACCCAGAGACACTGCGGTCAGAGGTGACGGTGAAAGCACGGGTCATGGAGCTGAGGATCGAGCAGGTCTGAAAGAGGAAGGTGACGGGAGGAAAGTGCAGATCCCACCCCCCCTCCTTGGGCCAGGCAGTGGTTGGGAGGGGACTGGAAGATGAAAAGACCCGGAAATGGGGGAGCGGGGAGACTGAAGTGTGTGGGGGTGGGGGAAAGAGATGATTGATGCCAGGTTTGATGAACATGGAGAGAATGTGGGTCAACAGGAAGGGGAGGTGGGGATGGTGAGTGGAAGAGAGGAGAGTAACAAGCTCAGATCTATTGTCAGTTACAAGCATGGTATCACAAACAAACCTGAGATTCTTTTTTCCTGTGGGCCAGGCAAAATTACCACTTATTGGTTGTACAAATAAAACTGTACTGTACTCCAGAAGACACGTATAAACAAATAAAGAAATGTGCAAAACAGAGAGAAAAAAAATCAATAATGCCCTTAAATTAGTCCCTGATTGAGTTTGCCGTGTCTGTCAAAACTAACTCGGCTGTGCCCCATCCTCCACTCCCTATCTACCCCACGTCCCCTCCCTACATCCCCTACCCCATTCACAATCTCCCCTCCTCACCCTTCTCCTATCTCCCTTCCCAACTCATCTCCCCAATCCCCATCTATATCCTCCCATTCCCCACACCTCACCTTACTCCCCCTTCCCCCACCACTATCTACCCCACCACCCCTCCCTACATCCCCTTCCCTATCCCTCACCCAATCTCTCCTCCTTGCCCTCTTTCCCTACTCCCCCTCTCATCTCCCCCAATATCTCCATCCATCTCCTCTCCCCATACCTCTCCTTACCCCCTTCCCCCACACCCCTCCTTACTCCCCCAGACACTCCACACCCCTCCCGACATCTCCCCTCTCCTTCCCCCACACCCTTCCCCTCACCACATCTCCCTCCCCACACATCCTCCCCTCCCTACATCCCCTTCCCCCTTTCTCCACTCCCCTCCCGACATCTCCCCTCTCCTTCCCCCACACCCTTCCCCTCACCACATCTCCCTCCCCACACATCCTCCCCTCCCTACATCCCCTTCCCCCTTTCTCCACTCCCCTCCCGACATCTCCCCTCTCCTTCCCCCACACCCTTCCCCTCACCACATCTCCCTCCCCACACATCCTCCCCTCCCTACATCCCCTTCCCCCAATCTCCCCTCCTCGTCTTTCTCCAACCTCCCCTCCTTCTTTCCCCACTCACTCCCATCTCCCCCAATCTCCACCTATCTCCATCCCCCCTTCCCCCACACTCCTTAATCCCCCTTCCCCTACATGCCCTTCCTCACCTTTCCCTCTCCCCAATTTCCCCTCCTCTCTCTTTCCCCCACCCCTCCTCCTCACTCCGCTGCCATCTCTCCTCCCCTTCCTCCCACCAACAACTCCCTTCCCACCTCCCCCCCGATCCCACAGCAGTGCCATCTCGGACCATGCGCGCTCCACGTGGGCGCCGCGCCCGACTCATCCGCGCCCGACTCATCCGCCCCCACGGGTGCGTGTCCGCGCAGAAACTAGGCGTCGAGTTCCTGGTTTTATCATTAACCGCAGCGCCCGACGCGCCGTTCCTGCTGTCGAGGTATAAAGCCGGCTCGGCGCGGCGGGCTCTCCCGTTTCCCTCGGAGCCCCGGGCAGCGACGTGATGGACAGCGCAACCACGAGTACTCCCGGCCCCGAGCCCGAGGGCTCGGTGGCCATCAATAACCCCGCCGACATCTCGGTCATTGTCATCTACTTCTTGGTGGTTCTGGCGGTGGGCATTTGGGTGAGTCCCGGCCACAACTCCACTCGCTTTAAACCACCTTTGCATGTGTTTGGAAGCCGGTGGACTGGTTTGGCAGTCTATTCCTTTGCTTGCACCGGAGAACGTTGCTGCTCTTTCTGAGGGGTGTTACCCAGAGAGCCCGAGCAACTCTGGGGACATTTCCAAGCAGCCTGTGGAAGGGCAGAGCCAGGCACCGCTGCCCCGGGCAGGGACACCCTTGGGTGCGGGGCGCAGAAGCGGCACATCCCCGGCTACCCACCCAACCGGAGCTAACGCCCAAGGGCGAAAGGCGAGGAAGGGCAGGAAGGGGGTTGTGTTCCAGGTCAGGCGCAGGGTGAGAAGGGGTTGAGGGGAGCAGAGGGTAATGAAGAATTGTTGGGAATGTTGCCATTTTCTGAAAACTCGCCCTTGTTCTGCCCCCGCCCCCGCATCATACAGCGTGGAAACAGGCCCTTCAGCCCAACTGGCCCATGCCGACCAAATGTCCCACCCATTCACGTTCCCAGCTGCCCGCATTTGGCTCGTATCCCAACCCACCTGATCCGTGCAGTCATAAAACCCCCCACCAGCTCCCCCGACAGCCTCTTCCACACATTCCACCCCCCCCCCCCCACCGTTCCATCTTAATTTTAGTAGTCTGTTTGGGCAAAAGCTTTAATTTGTGCAAATGTTTTGCCACGGCTGATGAAACTGTATTGGCGATGTTTTACTATCGTACGCGTGCAGCACACTACGAAGTTTCTATAGTTTCTATGCTATACTTTTAACGGGGCTGCTGCTCCTTTAGGCGCACCTCGGCGCTAGCCGCGGAACGTGGCGCGCGCACAGCCCCGCGGGCGCAGAGGCCCCCAGCCCCTAGGGCAAACCGTTACCCCCCACTCCGCCTCCTGTTAAATCTCTAAACCCGTGCCCCTATTCTAGGCAAAAGGCGCTGGACGGACGCCCCTCAGCCTCCGGCGCGCCAGCCTGCTCAGGCTTCACCCTGGAGCTCAGCTACCGCCCCCCCCCCCCACCGAGTCCTGGCAACATAAATCTCCCTCTCATTTCCCCCCCCCCCGGTCACTCTTTAAACAAGGCGCACCCCAGCCCACCCGCCTCAGCAGTCCCCGCACCCATTGGCATCATTCGCGCCCTGATTTGCTCTTGGCCATCGGGAGGGACCTTCTTGCTCATTGCCCATGGCGCACGGCTTTGACCGAAAACGCGGGAGCGGTGCAACGCGCGGGTTTTTTCGAAGGGGGTGGGAGGGAAGGTGGATTTCAGAAGCGTTCGTTCGGACAACGCGCTTCTCCTGGGCTCCGGCACTGCATGTACCTGACTGGAGCATCACAGGCCGTTGTGTCCCCACCTCCTCTGGACCTCCGAGGCCAGTTCATTGTTGGCTGTGGTTCCCAGCATCATCTGAGGCGGGTCCCCATTCCAAGCGCGCCTGAAATCCAGTCCAAGTTCTCCAGCTGTCCCTGCACCACCTTGAAACCAGCCGCTCGATTGGCTTTAAGGTGAGAAGGCGGAGACCGGGTTAGCGCCACGTTATTATCGGGCCGCGAGTTCGAATCCGCCGTTGATTCTAAGGGCTGCGTGGGTTTCTTCCCATCCTGCAAAACGTAGGTTAATTAGCATAGGTTTACTTGGCCGGAATGAGCTTCTACCGTTTTGTAAATAGATTTTAAAAAATAAAATATTTAAAACCATAGGTCCATAAAACGTTACAGCACAGAAACAGGCCCTTCAGCCCTTCTCGTCTGTGCTGAACTTTTTTTGCATAGTCCCACTGACCTGCACCTAGTCCCTAGCCCTTCATACCTCTCCCATCCATGGACCTGTCCAAATTCTTCTTAAATGTTAAAATTCACCACTTCAGTTGGCAGCTTATTCCACACTCCCACCACTCTCTGTGTGAAGAAGTTCCCCTTCATGTTCCCACTAAACTTTTCCCCTTTCACCCTTAACCCATGTCCTCTTGTTTGTATCTCACTTACCCTCAGAGGAAAAAAAGCCTATCTGTCTACCCCCTCATAATTTTAAATACCTCCATCAAATCTCCCCTCATTCTTCTACATTCCAGGGAATAAAGTCTGAATCTGTTTAACCTTTCCCTATACTCAGTTCCTGGAGTCTGGGCAACATCCTAGTAAATCTTCTCTGCAACTTTCTATTTTATTAATATATCCTGTAGTTTGGTGACCAGAACTGCAAGCAAATCTCAAAAATTGGGCCTCGCCAATGCCTTATACAACTTTAATGTAATATCCCAGCTCCTATACTCAATACTTTGATTTATGAAGGCCAATATGCCAGGAGCTCTCTTTTCCACCCTATCCACCAGTGACACCACTTTCAGGGAATTATGTATCTGTATTCCCAGAGCCCTCTCTTCTACCACCCTCCTCAGTGCCCAGCCATTTACCAAGTATGCCCTTTCTCAGTTTGTCCTTCCAAAATGCAACACCTTACACTTGTCTGCATTAAAACCCATCTGCCATTTTTCAGCTGGTTCAGATCCTTCTGCAAGCTTTGAAATCCTTCCTAACTGTCCACAATGTCTTAAATTTTAGTGTCATCTGCAAACTTGTTCATCCAATTTACCACATTGTCATCCAGATCATTGATATAGATGACAAACAACATTGGTCCTAGTATTGATCCCTGAGGCACACCACTACTCATAGGCCTCCAGTCTGAGAAGCAATCATCCATCTCCACTCTCTGGCTTCTCCCATCCAGCCATTGCCAATCTATTTCACTACTTCACCATGAATACCAAGCATTTAATGGCAGTTGGTCTGGAACAGGAGGTGATGGAAACAGGTGCTCCCACAATATTTAAGAAGCATTCTTAAATGCTTGGCTACTACTACTTGGCTCTGCAAGGTGCAGAAGCTGCAGACCTGTGGGTAAATGATGTGTGAATGGGCATGTTGTGCTGAAGGGCCTGCTTCAGTGCTCTTTGTCCCTATGATACTAGTCCCTATTAACATGCTGGACCCACCCCAGACAACTGCAGTTCACCACACTGCCAAATGGAGTCTCGCAATCCTAGAGACTGTCCCCTGGCCCGTGTTCCCTTGTCTGGTTGCAAAGTGCCATTGATCATCTGCAACTCCACCCTGTGTTCAAACATCCCCACCTCTACGATTCCATTAGGTGTTGTCCTGTGCAGTCAGCTCATTTAAAACATTTGAAAAGGTGATGGACCTGCAACCTTTCCATGATCTGCAGCTCCAGACTACTGCAAGCTCAGAAACTAGGTCATGTGTCCTTCAAGAGAATTTGAGGGCAGGAGGCTCCAGAATTCAAGACTTCAGCTGTTAAAGGCACGGATGCTGCTGTGAGCTGATGTCAATGCCTTGGAGGGGTGAAGGCCCAGGACCACAGGGTTACAGAGGGAGGAAGCCATTGGAGGGACTTGGGGAATTGGGCAGGTACCTGAGTAGTAATACTGGTGGCTTGGTGGGAGGAGGTGTTGGCAGGACACCTCCTGGGTGTGCCTGTGGTGGGGCTGAATGAGCCTGCTAACCCTATACACCTTTAGAACATGGGAGGAAACCAGAGTGGCCGGAGGACACCCCAGACAGGTCACAGGGAGAATGTCCAAACTCCTGGCAGACAGCAGCAGATTCAACCCCAGATTGGTGGTGCTGAAACAGAGTTGCTCTAACCACTACGTTAACCATGCCACCCTTTCAGAAAGAAAAATACTCAACCACAACAGTTCACTTTAAAAAGAGAATAAATACAAAAGATAGAAAGATAATAAATATTCACAGTTACTAAAGTGTCATTTATCAAAAAGAGCAGTTAGTCCTTTAGTGGTGTGGGAGCTGTTTATGTTCAGTGCAACAAGGGGAGGTTCAAGAGCCTGAGAGCTGTTGGAAAGAAACTGTTCCTGAACTCGGAGTTGCCAATCCTCAGGTAGCAGTGAGAAAAAGTTGTGACCAGGGTGAAGGAGGTCCCTACTCTTTTGTTCGGATGCCTGCCGACATTTTTCCGTCCCTTGATGAAGGGCTCAAGCCTGAAACATCGCTTATGTATTTTTAACTTTGTTATATAAAGGGCACTGTTTGAACTGCTGATTTTCATATTTAACTTGGGGTCCTTTATGATGTTAATATACTAATAATATAATTCCAAGACATGGGCAGCAGGTGGTGTTGCCCCACAGATTTTCCGATATGCCTTAAGACCATGCTATGCTTGTGTTACGAGCCCAGAGGACCCCAAAACCCAGCAGCAATAGATATTTACCAAGACAAATGGTTATTTAAACAAAAGTTGTTTTTAATTATCTTTAAACATGAAAACAGAATCACACTTTAAACTATCACTGAACTCCAGTATTTTAAATAAGATATGTTTTAAAGTGTTTGTATGTGACCTACAATAAAAAAAAAACCTTCCCCAATTTATCTCCCAAGCACATATCTATTTCTGTCACATTTGACTTTTGAGATTCATTGGAATGAGTTAGAGTAATGGTAGTTCATTCCTGTCCTTTGGGAAATCAAGTTAATGATTTCACAAGAAGAAATTAAGTAATCTGTGGATATTGAACATTCTCCTGCCCATGGGATGACCTCTTTTAAAGCCTCACCCTTCCCCTTTGGCCTGTATTTAAATCAAATGACTTGAATTTATGCTAACGCTCCTTCAGCACCATGTTTCTCCCCTTGCGGGGGAGCAGAACCTTCAAAGACAATTTTTAATTTAAATTTAGACATACATGATGGTGACAGGCCCATGAGCCCATGCCTCCCAATTTGCACCTAATTAATCTACAATCCCCAGTACCTTTTGAATGGTGGGAGGCACTGTAACAGCATGGCGCTAACCGCGACACCAACCTTGGGCATAGGTGGCCGCCTGTTCATGTGACGCCCCAGCATAATGCCACCCTCACTGAACCCGACCTGGGACGCAGTGCCCCACTGAGTAGATGTGTGTGTGGGCAGAGAACCTGCCGCTTCATGATGGGATCGGCTCAGATCTTATTAGAACATCAGAAGTGTTGATGATAGTGATATTGGACATGCAGTAATAATCTTAGTTGCTGCAGGCAAACAGATGCCTTGTAGAAAAAAATTAAAACAGCAAAAAAAAACAACTAGAAAATTATACTTACGTTAATAAAAAAGAGAATAAATATTACAAAATGATATTACAAAAAGTGACTTTGTAATCATTTGGGTGTTATGGTTGGTTTAGCGGTTGCACAACACTGTTAAAATGCCAGTGTTCGAGACCGGAGTTCAAATCCCATGCTGCCTGTAGGACTTTGTCTGTTCTCCCCATGTCTGCGTGGGTTTTCCCCGGGGTCTCCAGTTTCCTCCTGTTGTTTGAAATGTACCCGGGGTGTAGGTCAATTGGTGTAATGGGCAGCACGGGTTTGTGGGCCAAAATGGCCTGTTACTTTGCTGTATGTTTACATTTATGTGAAAAGAAAATAGTGCAGGCAATCCTTTTGAGGTGTTGAAGCAATCCTTTATTAAGGTAACAAGATCCTGAGAGCTGTCAGAAAGAAACTGTCCTGGAACCTGGAGGTAGCAATGAGAAGAGGTTGTGACAAGGGTGATGGGAGTCCTCAGTGATGTGTATTTGCTTCTTGAGGTAGAGCTTCACATCGATGTCTGTTGTGGATAGGAGGTTGGAGGTTGTGATGGACCTGACTATGTTTGCTGCCTTCTGTGTCCCTGGGCACTCAAATTACCAAACCAGGCTGTAAAGCAACCAGTCAGTGTACTTTAGGCAGTGCACCTGTAGAAGTTTGATAGCGTTTTCAATGACACGCCAGATCACCTCAGAGTCCTTAGGCCTTCCACACAGTTGCCTCGATGTGCTGGCCCCAGGAGACCCCCTCTAATATGTAGACTCCCAGGAATTTGAAGGTCCCCCCTCTCTCCAACTCCGCCCCATCCGTGCGAATAGGTGCATTCTCCCTTGACCTCACATGATTAATAACCAGCTCCTTGGTCTTGGTGAAGTTGACTGCAGGTCTGTGCTTCTGGCCCCACCCAACCAGGTTCTGGATCTCCATCCTCATCATTTCCAGTTATTTGATCAACAATGGTGGTGTCCTCTGCGGATTTGTAGATTGAGTGGGAGCTGAACCTGGCAGTGGGTGTATGGGGGCTAGGTGGGGGGGGGGGGGTGGAAATAAGCACATCCTCCTCATTGGCCATCAACTCAGGGTGTGGAGGGGGGGTGCTGAAGTCCATCACCAAGTACAGAACAGCTATCAGGCTCTGGAACCACCACCCCCTCTCCCACCACCACCATCTGAACCACTACATCCAGATCGCCACTGGTGCCACTAGTGGGGTGGGTGTGGACCGCACACACCATCAGAGGAGGGGGGGGGGTGACATTAAAATGACCATCAAGGCTTTCCGATCTTGCGATATTATCAATTGATAATTGAGTTGGCGAAAGGCATTGAAGGGATTCACAAGCTCGCAGTTTCGAACGGTAGGAAAGTTCGGAATGAGTCGAGATGTTCACTCATTGCTGAAAAACTTGTGTCCTTGTCCCTGATTATTTTTAGGGGAGTTATTTCCAGTTGCATTTGTCTACAAGTTCTACATCATTTGATTATGCAAATTCAAATCCATCAATGTATCTCACGTAACAATAAAGTTTAACATAATGTTGATGGAGTGATTAAACGTTTTTATTTTGAATTCTGTTGTTTGCTTACCGAATTTTCACTTGGGCCACATGAAACGATGTAAATCCATTTAGGCTGTGCCTTATGATATTGTCATGTAAAGGTGTTTAATTTCACTACTATTGCCTTTGAAGGGCTTTGGCAAATACTAGAGCGCATCGGATGCCCCCCAAAGTTCCTCAACATGGTTATCCAACTGCACGAAAACCAACAAGGTCGGGTCAGATACAGCAATGAGCTCTCTGAACCCTTCTCCATTAACAATGGCGTGAAGCAAGGCTGTGTTCTCGCACCAACCCTCTTTTCAATCTTCTTCAGCATGATGC
Source organism: Narcine bancroftii (assembly GCF_036971445.1). Lineage (NCBI taxonomy): Eukaryota > Metazoa > Chordata > Chondrichthyes > Torpediniformes > Narcinidae > Narcine > Narcine bancroftii. The sequence goes on from NC_091472.1 coordinate 200,548,129, forward strand.
TGAACCAAGCCATGAAAGACCTCAACAATGAAGACGCTGTTTACATCCGGTACCACACGGATGGCAGTCTCTTCAATCTGAGGCGCCTGCAAGCTCACACCAAGACACAAGAGAAACTTTTCCGTGAACTACTCTTTGCAGACGATGCCGCTTTAGTTGCCCATTCAGAGCCAGCTCTTCAGCGCTTGACGTCCTGCTTTGCGGAAACTGCCAAAATGTTTGGCCTGGAAGTCAGCCTGAAGAAAACTGAGGTCCTCCATCAGCCAGCTCCCCACCATGACTACCAGCCCCCCCACATCTCCATCGGGCACACAAAACTCAAAACGGTCAACCAGTTTACCTATCTCGGCTGCACCATTTCATCAGATGCAAGGATCGACAACGAGATAGACAACAGACTCGCCAAGGCAAATAGCGCCTTTGGAAGACTACACAAAAGAGTCTGGAAAAACAACCAACTGAAAAACCTCACAAAGATAAGCGTATACAGAGCCGTTGTCATACCCACACTCCTGTTCGGCTCCGAATCATGGGTCCTCTACCGGCATCACCTACGGCTCCTAGAACGCTTCCACCAGCGTTGTCTCTGCTCCATCCACAACATTCATTGGAGCGACTTCATCCCTAACATCGAAGTACTCGAGATGGCAGAGGACGACAGCATCGAGTCCACGCTGCTGAAGATCCAGCTGCGCTGGGTGGGTCACGTCTCCAGAATGGAGGACCATCGCCTTCCCAAGATCGTGTTATATGGCGAGCTCTCCACTGGCCACCGTGACAGAGGTGCACCAAAGAAAAGGTACAAGGACTGCCTAAAGAAATCTCTTGGTGCCTGCCACATTGACCACCGCCAGTGGGCTGATATTGCCTCAACCCGTGCATCTTGGCGCCTCACAGTTCGGCGGGCAGCAACCTTCTTTGAAGAAGACCGCAGAGCCCACCTCACTGACAAAAGGCAAAGGAGGAAAAACCCAACTCCCAACCCCAACCAACCAATTTTCCCTTGCAACCGCTGCAATCGTGTCTGCCTGTCCCGCATTGGACTTGTCAGCCACAAACGTGCCTGCAGCTGACGTGGACATTTACTCCCTCCATAAATCTTCCTCCGCGAAGCCAAGCCAAAGGAAGATTGCCGTTAACATTCAGTGATCTACGGGAATTGTGATTTCCGAGTAACATTTAGTAGAAAAAAACATTGCTAAGCATTCTGTGCGGTCTGGTACGGGAGGGGGTCCATGGGGCGAGGGGTTTGACACCTGCCCCAGTGACGCCGCTGCGGTTCCCCAGTGGTCTGCGTGTGTTAACTCAGTGGTTTTGCCTGCGCTACGCTCTTTGTTGCACCACTGGCTCTGGGAATATTTCTTACAAGTTGTTCATTTTCTGTTCTTTTATATATTTTTAAAATCTTCATGCGAATGTAATTGTATTTAACGTGTGATGTCGTGTTTTATGGCAGTGCGAAGCCGGGGGATTGGGAGGGGTGGGGGGTTTGCCTGCTGCGGGGCGTCGGGGGAGATGGGTGTGGGCTGGGCTGGTTGAGGCGCCGGTGAGATTGGTGAGGCCGGTTTCACACCTGCCCAGAGCCCCATCCCAGGCGGAACCATACGATCGGAATGCAATCTGCCGAAGGAACTCGGCGGATCGAACAGCACCGGCGGGAAGGGTTGAGGTTTGGAGCAGAATATCCCCTTGTGTGTCCAGCCCACCTGCGACTCCAGGGCCAGGCTACCAGCGGGCGCGGGGATCCGTCGCCCTGACTGGGGCTGCAGATTGCGCCCAGAGAGGGCGCATGGGATTACTTGCTCTGGGCCAAGGCCAGGGTCAAGTGTAGCGCATCGAGTGAGCCCACCGCTGGCCCAGTAACGTGTGCTCCTCTTCCCACAGGCAATGGTACGGAGTAACCGCGGCACGGTCGGGGGCTTCTTCCTCGCCGGCAGGAGCATGAGCTGGTGGCCGGTAAGGAGATTTCGCCTCAATTTCACAGGAGTGCAATGGCAGAGAGATGAGGGAGATCACTGCAGGAGGGTCTGATAGCACTGTGTGGGTGGGAGGGGGTGGTATCGCTGTGGGAGGGGGTGGTATCACTGTGAGAGTATAATATCATCATCACCTATCTCTCCCTCTTCCACCTCCCCTTCTCCATCTCCACACTGTCCCACCCCCTCCTTCCTCCACCACCTCCTCCTCACCTCCACCCCTGCCCCACCTACTCGTCCCCTCACATCCAACTATGCCCCTCCTCCCCATTTCCTCGGCCCCCCCCCCCCCCCCCCATTCCCCGTCCCAAGGTAAATCAGTGTCTGACCCTTCGGGGAGAGAAGTCCCTCTGTCAGTCATTGTTGAAATGCATGGGGGATCCTGCTGTGTGACGGACCGTGACCGGAGGCCAGAGGTTGTCAATGGTTGACGAGTAAACTGGGAGAGACATGTGGCAGATCTCTTCTGATTGACAGTGCAATTGACCAATGTTAACTTGGAATGACAGCCTCCGTTGGCGGGCTATTCTGATGGAATATTGCCATGGATGAGGTTGGCCGTTGTCCAAGATATGTGAACGATTTTGATGAAATCAGCATTCTTCCTCATTATCAAGTCTTGAACATTTATTTTAATTGAAACATCATCTCAATAAATATCAGTTTTTTTTTATGGAGAGCATTAAATCAATAAAAGCCTAACTAAGATTGGCTTCGAGGGCTGATAAGACCTTGTATCTTTGATTGACCAGAACTGAGCAAAGGTCAAAAGTAGCGAAACCCCTAAAACATCCCAGGACATTTCTCCATAAAGTTCCCAGGTGAGGGGTCGAAGGAGAAGAATTTTGGCCATGTGTGAGAGGCTTCATGGAAGGGGACCGATGAGATTCATCTAGTAGGTGCCAGCAGAAGCCTGAGGGCCAAATGGCCTGTGGCTTCCCCTTCTTCACTCTCTGGGAAGCATTCCTGCGTGTCCGTGTCTCTGAGGAGTGACTCCTTGCTTACCCTTTGAATGGCAGGCACAAGGAAACTTTAATCATACCTCAGGACCCCTGGCAATAGCAAAGAAGCCTGAATCTGAGAGAGGGCTTCCCTGCTCTTGGGTCTGTAAGTGAAACATGACAGGCTACAGATGCTGAGATTGTAGTATAAACACACCGAAATGCTGGGGGATCTCATCTCAGCCGGTCTTTTCAGCGTCCGTAGGAGACAAAGATAGATTGCCGACGTTGTGGGCCTGAGCCCTTCTTCAAGGAAGAAGCAGAATGAGCCACAAAGGCCAATGTAGTGGTTGGCGCCGCACCTTGACAGTGCCAGCGATCGGGACCGGGGTTCAAATCCCGCGGCGTCTTCAAGGAGTTTGTACATTCTCCCCGTGTCTTTCGTGTGTTTCCCTGGAGGCATTGGTTTCCTTCCACCGTTCGAAACTTACTGGGGGTTGTAGGTTCATGGCCGGAACGGTCTCGTGGACCAAAATGTCTAAATTAAAAAATTAAATCTCAGAAAGCCTCAGGGCTGAGCTGGGGGTGGGGGGGGGGGGGTGGGGGAGGAGGAATCCAGACCAACAAAAGGGGTTAATTGGATATAATAAGGGGAAAAGTGAGAATTTATCATGTCTGTGTGAAAGGAGACGGGGGAAGCGGGAGACGGGGATAGGGATAGGCGACGGGGGAAGAAGGTTTTAATGAAAGCCAGAGAATGCCATCTGGTTGGTGGGTGCCCCAGTCGGAAGATGAGGTGTGGCTCTTCCCATTTGCCTCTGGTCTCAGTCTGGTAGGAGAGATACTGCGCGCAGACCCAGGTGAAGCCCCTGGCCAGGATGGTGCTGTTGGAGGGCTGGAGGCTGGTGCAGGCCACCAAACCCATCAAACTGCTCTTCACAGCTTCCAGTTTTTCAAGAGAACTTACTCACTTGTTTTGAATCTGATTGGGTTATCAGAGCTTGAACATTTTTTAAATGAGGTTCATCATTAATTAATATTTCATGGACAGAATGAAATCAATAAATGCATTGAGATCAGCTTCAGGTTTTGATAAGGCCTTATATCTTTTATTGAGAAGAGCTGAGCAAAGGTCTAAAGCCGGAGATTTCAACAGCAGCAAAAGATGAATTTATCCACATGTGCTAAAGTGTGCAAAGCTTCATGGTGAAAAGGTTGGCAGGGACCCAGAGATCCTGCTGTCAGAGCTGACGGTGAAAGCACGGGTCAAGGAGCTGAGGTTCAAGCAGATCTGAAAGAGGAAGGTGAAGGTGGAGGGAGATCTTACCCCCTCCTTGTGCAGAGGCAGAGACCGGGGTGAGAGGACTGGAAGATGCAAAAACCCAGAACTGGGGGAGTGGGAAGACTGGAGAGTCCAAAGTTCACAGAATCAACCGTCCTTGTGTAGTTGACTTCACTCTGTGGTTGAATGCTCTGCAGTTGATTTGTATGCCTGGCCTCGGTGTGCATGAAGAAGATTGATGTATTATAAAATTAGAGTCAGAGGAATAATGTTAAAATTGATGGTTCAATTTTTTCAATAGTGAATTCCCGAGGTTTTGGGAACAGCTTATTTTCCGAGTGGCTTGGAACTGGACAGAGTTCATCAAGCAATAAGAACAAAACCACTTTGGGGTCAAGCACCATGATCCGTTCTGATTCAGTTATCAGGATCAAGAGTTCATTTTAAGACTTGCAGTGCAGAATGCTAGACGTAATCAGGGTCATTTAATTATTAAGAATAATAGAGTTTTTATCTATGCTGATTTGAGCCAAGCTATTATTAAGCATCGTAAAGAATTTAATTTGCCTAAAGCTGTTTTGTGGAAGAAAGTTCTATAAGTTTGCTCTGTTACAAGATTTTTATGGGGATTATCAGGCTCAGTTTTTTTGGTAATGATGTTGAAACTCTTACCTTTGCTAATTCTTTTCCTGTCAATAAGCAGGGGCAAGACCAGTTTGCTCAACCACTTGTTTCAGTTCTGAAAGGAAAGAATGGAAAGTGGAAGATGGAGACTCAACAGTTGATTGACATTGGTATCAATGATGACCAAGTTCATCATGACTTGGAAGTGGTTTATCATACTTGACCACTTGATTATGTTTCTTGTTATTTGTTCTGTTCGGGGGGAGATTGTTCAAGTGGCAATCCTTCCAAAGTGGCATATGTCACTCCTGTGTAATTGGGGGGAGGGTTCTACATTAATATTGTTGTTTTTTTTTGGGAGGGGATTCTTTTTATGGGGATTTCTTTGTTTTTTCTTTCTTTGAGGTGATCTTTGTTTATTGCTACTTTTAATGTTAACAGGCTTAATAATCCGATTAAGAGAAAGTACTCGCTTATATTAAAAAGTTGAAAGTTGATATTGCATTTTTGCAAGAGACTCATTTGACTGAAAAGGAACATCAAAAGTTAAAGAGAGAAGGTTAAAGGTTGGGCAAGTTATAGCTTCTTATTTCAACTCCAAAGCAAGGGGTGTTGCTATTTTAATTCATAAAAAGTTATCTTTTACTTTGGATTCCGTTTTGAAGCTATTGGCAGGCTGTTGATTGTTAATTGCAAAATTTTTTCAGAGGCTTGGAGTTTAATGAATGCTTATGCTCCTAATACAGATGATGAACAATTCATGGTGGATTCTTTTTTTTAAAATTTAAATCAGGCAAATGACAAAATATCGGTTGGAGGTGACTTTAATTGTTGTTTGGATCCGTTGTTAGATAAATCTCCAAAATCAGGTAGTCAGGACTGAGATGGCCAAACAGTTAGTGATGGTAATGAAGGACATGAACTTGGTAGAGATTTGGATGAAGATGAACCTGACTGAGAAGGATTTTTCTTTTTATTCATCCCAGCATGATTCTTACTCTAGAATAGATTTATTTTTTAGTATCAGCGCAACTGCAAGGAAGAATTTTTAAGGCTGAATATAAGAGTAGGATTTTGTCTAATCATTCTTTGTTGTTAATTACTTGTACTGGTTCTGAGACAGTGGAGAATGTGTATAGATGGAAATTTAATCCGATGTTGAAAACTTCTGACTTCATTAAGTTTATCAGGGATCATATGCAGTCATTTTTGAAAATAAAATGTGGATTCGGTGGATATTGTTTTGTGGGATGCATTGAAAGCTTATTTGAGGGAACAGATTATTAGTTTTACAGCTAAAATTAAAAATACATTTGTCTGAGACAAATTATTTAGAGAAAGACTTTGGAGAAAGAAGTACAGTGAGATGTCATGGAAATTTAAAAAGTTTGTTTAACTAATTTGAAACTGCAGTATAATTCATTACAAACTTATAAGTTTGAGAAGTTATTGCAGAGGACTAAACAATGTTATTTTGAGTTGGGTGAATGAGCTCACAAAGTGTTAGCATGGCCATTGAAGACTGAACAGGCTTCTAGGACAATAAATGCTATTGGACATGACACGTCGATTACTTATAAATCTCAGGAAATTAATGATGAATTTCATTTATTTTATGAGAAATTGTATACTTCTGAAGTATCAGAAGATAATGCTAAAATCGACACCATTTTGTCTGAATTGGCTTTACTATCTTTAAGGGATGCAGAGGTTAAATACTTAGATGCTTTTTTTTACTGTTGTGGAGGTGGGGGGAAATCCCCAGGAGAGGATGGTTTTACTTCTGAGTTTTATAAAGAATTTTAGGATTGGTTGATGGATGTTCTGAAACAGGTGACGGAAACTGGTTCTTTTCTGGATTCTTTTTCTCGAGTGCTTATTACAGTTATTCCTAAGAAAGATAGGGACCCATTAAAAATGGGATCTTAAAGACCTATTTCTTTATTAAACGTGGATTACAAGATTACTGCCAATGTTCTAGTAGATTAGTTAAATATTGGCTGGTTCCCTCAAGAAGAGCTCAGGCCCGAAACATCGGCATCATATCTTTGTCTCCTATGGATGCTGAAAAGACTGGCTGAGTTCCCCCAGCAGTTCGGTGTGATTATAACCGGAAGCCAGATGCCTGGCACACTGAGCCAGGCATCCTTATCATTTGCTGGAGTGTATTGACTGATTTCTCTCCTTGTTCAGTATCTTTATCATAATTACCACTCTCTGGTGTAAACAGTGGGATGTAACCTCTCATCTTCACCCAAGCTCTCTCAGTGTAACAAAGACACTGAGATACTTGAACCAGACTGTAAGTGAACAGTCAAGAGTCCTTCCAAGTGAATCTGCTGGGAGACATCTACTGCATCCGATGCTCCCGCTATGGTCTCCTCTACGTTGGAGACTCTGGATGCAGACTGGGAGATCGCTTCATTCAGCACCTTGGCTCTGTCTTAAAAAAAAAACAAAGAAAAAACATAGAAGATAGGAGCAGGAGTAGGTCATTCAGCCCTTCAAGCCTGCTTCGCCATTCAATGAGATCATGGCTGATCTTAAAGTTCAGTACCCCGTCCCCGCCTTCTCTCGTAACCCCTAATTCCCTTATACTGAAGAAATATATCTAATTCCCTCTTAAATATATTCAATGAACCTGCCTCTACTGCTCTCTGTGGCAATGAATTCCACAGATTCACCACCCTCTGGGTAAAGAAATTCCTCCTCATCTCAGTTCTAAATTGTTTGCCTATTATCCTCGAACCATGGCCCCAGGTTCTGGACTCCCCCACCATTGGAAACATCCCTTCCACATCCATTCTGTCCAGTCCTGCCAGAATTTTATATATCTCTATGAGATCCCCTCTCAATCTTCTAAACTCCAGCGAGTACAATCCCAAATTGCGCAATAGCGTGGATCTCCCAGTGGCTGGCCATTTCAATTCTCCATCCCACTCCCTTGCCGGCATGTCTGTCTATGGTCTCATGCACTGCCAGACTGAGACCACCTGTAAACCTCATCTTCTAACTGGGCACTGTCGAACCAGATGGCATTGATATTGATTTCACTAGCTTTCCTTAAGCTGCCCTGCCCCCCACCCCCCACCCCCTTCTCCCCGAAGTATCTTCTTTCCCTTTTGGTGCACACATGATAAATTCTCACATAGACCTTTATTATATCCAATTAACACCTTTTGGTGGCCTGGATTCCTTTCCCTTGGTTTGAATTATGAGACTTTCTGATATATACAGGAGTTAGGATGTAATGTTGAAATTGTACAAGGCATTGGTGAGGCCAAGTTTGGAATACTGTGTGCAGTTTTGGTCGCCGAATTACAGGAAGGATATAAACAGTATAGAGAGGGTGCAGAGGAGGTTTATGAGAATGTTGCCAGAGTTTCAGGGTTTGAGTTACAGGGAATGGTTGAGCAGGCTGAGACTTTATTTCCTGGTGCGTAGAAGGTTGAGGGGAGATTTGATAGAGGAATTCAGAATTATAAGGGGGACAGATAGAGTCAATGTGGTTCGGCTTTGTCCACTGAATGTGGGGAAGATTCAAACAAGAGGGCATGGATTGAGAGTGAAAGGAGAAAAGTTTACAGGAAACACAAGGGGGGGGAATTTCTTCACACAGAGGGTGGTGGGGGTACGGAATGAACTTCCGGCAGTGGTGGTAGAGGCGAGATCGTTGTTACTATTCAAGGTTGGATAAGTATATGGACTGGAGAGGTGTGGACGGTTATGGACCAAATGTTGATCAGTGGGATTAGGAGGGAGAAGTAGGGCCAAACTGGCCTGTTTATGTGCTGTGCTGTAAATGGTTGTATCCTGTTCCTGCCTTTTATGATTTTTTTTTCCCTTGAAGAAGAGCTCAGGCCCGAAACGTCGGCAACATATCTTTGTCTCCTATAGACGCTGAATAGAGCAGCCAAGTTCCTACAGCATTTTGGTGTGTTCACCATAATCATAGTGTCTGCAGCCTGTCGTGTTTCTCTCAGTTAATGTCTAACCACAAGAGGAAACCACACAACCAGGAAGAGGGAGAAAATACCTTCCACCAGGCAGCCTGACCTGACTCACACTGTTCATAACATGACAGGAGTTCATCGTCCTACACATTGCACAATGTTCTCACACACTTGCCGCAGCCAAACCTTGCATATAAAAAAAACCTATCATCGTATATTTCATAAATTTTGTTAGAGACACTAAACACTGAATGTAGACAAATCACCAATATTCACAATTATCTGAGCGGAAGAAATAAAGGTGACTTTGTAACGGTGTAAAAGTGGTGTTGGAACAGTCTGTGATCTGTGTGACAAGGGGAGGATCTGATAGCCCAACAGCTGTTGGAAAGAAAATGTTTCTAGATTAGGCCCTTTCGGCCACCCAATTAACCTACAACACCCCCGGTCCGTAACAAACGGTGAGAGGAAAGCGGAGCCCCCCCACTGGGGAAAGCCCACGGGGAGACACATGCAAGCTCCTTACGGGCAGCACGGGATTCGAACCCTGGTCCCGATCGCCGGCGCTGTGCTGCCGCTCTTGAACTTGGAGGTGCCGGTCTTCAGGCTCCCGCACCTTCCCTTCCGAAGGTCGCAGCGAGAAGAAGTTGCGACCAGGGTGATGAGAGGGTCCCTACGATGTTGGCGGCCTTCCCGAGGCAGCACCTCACGTCGATGCCTTCAACGGATGGGAGGTCGGAGCCTGTGAAGGAATGGACTATGTGTGTTGCCCTCTGCATTCCTGGACAGTCAACTTGCCAAACCAGGCGGTGATGCAGCCAGGCCAGGTACTTTCCGCAGGGCACCTGTGGAAGTCTGATCAAGTATTCGACGACACGCCCAATCTCCGCAGGCTCCGCAGAAAGTTTTTTTCTCAGTTTGGGTCTCTTCCTGCCAACAGCATTTCCCTACGATTTCCTCTCTTGACTGCAACAACATTTCTCACTCAGTGGGAAATGTAACGGAATGTGGTTAAAGACTTAAACCTCCTCCCCGCTCTGTGGTGCAGTTTCTGTTGACTATTGGACCATCAACCCTGTCTGTACCATGGTACCCACATCCTTGTAGGTAGCCAGTCAATAAACAGCCCCCTCTGGCTCACAGCTGGCAACATCTGGTTTGATTTCAAACTCTGGCAGGTAGCTACAGTCAACCCCTTGAACGTATTGAAAGGTGAGATGCAGGGGAATTAAGGAGAATTTGGACGGACTAGGTTTATACCCACTGGGGAGGGATGAAGTTGTAGCGGTTTCCAACAACAGGAGGGGCTCAGCCAGGAGACCAAGGTGAGGGAGTTTGGAACTCGAGGGCACAGGTTTATGAGAGGATCTGAGGGGTAAATTTTTCACAAAGGGTGGTGGTTGTAGGGATGTGGTGTCAGAGGAAGTGGCAGGTAGCAGGCATTTGGAAGGGTATGAATAGGGAAAGAGTGGAGGGATATGGGTTTAATGTGGACACCCAGGTCAGCATGGAGTAAATGGGCTAAAGGTTCTGCTTCTGTGTTATAGGAGTCTGTGAACATGGAAGGATTCAATGTGGGGTGGGGGAGATGGATGGGTTCTCTCTCCCTCTCCCATTCCCCATGACGGGACCCCTATCCCTTTCCATGATGGGATTGGGACCCCCTCCTTCTACCCTATTCCTCATGTTGGGACCCCTTTCCCTCTCTCATTCCCCCTCCCCTCTCCTCCCCTTCCCTGCCACTGCCCCTTCCCCTCCCTCCCCATTCCCCATGATGGGACCCCTCCCCCTCTCCATTTCCCCCTCCTCTTCCCTACCACTGCCCCTTCCCCTCCCTCCCCCATTCCCCATGACAGGACGCCTCTCCCTGGTCCCATCCCTCATGTTGGACATAACTGATTTATTTTTCCTTCAGATTGGAGCTTCCCTGTTTGCCAGCAACATTGGGAGCGGTCACTTCGTGGGATTGGCCGGGAATGGCGCAGCGGGTGGTATCGCCACCGGTGGATTTGAGTGGAATGTACGTGTACACTGAACTCCCTCCACAGAACGTCTGCTGATGACCTGCTGATGCGTGGGGACTTCAGGCTAATGTTTTCCCAACCAGGTGGTCACCAGAATCCAAACCAACATCCAGGTTGAATTCCCAGATGGGCTGATAAGAGTGTTAGACACAGGGGCACAGGAGACCATTTGGCCTGCATGGAGCAGGCATACAGCATCCCCCTTCGTCCCAGGAGCAGCCTTCTGAACCTTCACTGATTTGCCCTCAGTTTGAGTCCAAACAGAACTACGTAAAAGGAGACCCGAGGGCGCTATCCTCTCAATGTAAACAAATTGAGCCAGTTCTCCCCCTTCCTGCCCAGGTCTTTTCTGACCATTGGGACTGACCCTGTCCCTCCCAGCAATTCAATCTGCCCCACTGCATAAAACTTCCTTCCTCATCCACCTTGGTCAATGCCCCCTGGTTTGTAGCCCATTGCCTCAAGTGGGGACAGTTTCCCTTAATCCTCTCTCACTGCACCTCTGGATCCTGCAGCTCTGGTCTTGTCCCCAATCTGCTAAACCTCTTCCACAGCCTTCCCAGAGCCATCTTGCAGATCCTCACTTGCTGTTGACAGGACAGCAGTGGAAGCTGAGTCAGTGTTGTAGAGGCTCATCAGTTCCTCCTTGCTTGGTACGTCATCCCTCTCGAGACAAGCCCAGGGATCCTGGGTGTTTAAACCACCCTCTTCCCCTATTCTACAAACCCTACCCAAACACAAAAGCCCCAGCTCTGTCATCCTTGCTTCAGATATACCTAATTCCCTGAAAGTGGTGTTTCAGGTGGATAGGGCTGTAAAGAGAGCTTTTGGCATCTTGACCTTCATAAATTAAAGTATTGAGTACAAGAGCTGTTATGTTATGGTAAAGTTGTATAAGACATTGGTGAGGCCACATTTGGAGATTTGTGTGCAGTTTTGGTCACCAAACTACAGGAAATATATCAATAAGATAGAAAGAGTGTAGAGAAGGTTTATTAGCATGTTGTCCAGACTCCAGGAACTGAGTTACAGGGAAAGATTAAACAGGTTAGGACTTTATTCCCTAGAGAAGAATGAGGGGAGAGTTGATAGAGGTATTTAAAATTATGAGGGGGGGGGGAATAGAGTAAATGCAGATAGGCTTTTTTTCACTGAAGGTAGGTGAGATACAACCCAGAGGACATGGGTTAAGGGTGAAAGGGGAAAAGTTCAGGGGGAACATGAGGGAGAACTTCTTCACACTGGGGGAAATCTGTGTGAAACGAGCTGGCAGCTAAAGTTGTGAACTTGTCTTCAATTTTAACATTTAACAAGAATTTGCACAGGGCCATGGAGGAGAGAGGTGTGCAGGGCTGTGGACTGGGGGACTAGGGAAAAAATGGTTCAGTACGAACTGGAAGGGGTGAAGGGGCCTGTTTCTGTGCTGTAGTGTTCTATGATTCTATATGGCATGCTCTCCAATTCAGGTAATATCGCAGTAAAGTGAAACACAAAAGTCCGCAGACTCTGTGATTGTAATGACAACGCGGAGATGCTGGAGGAACTCAGCCGGTCTCACAGCGTCCATATAACCATTTACAGAGCTGAAACAGGCCATGTTGGCCTTTCACTGATTTTGTGCGCCCTCTTCAGGCAATGGTCCCGATGGGTTTGGCCCTCGAATTCCAACTTAAGTGGCTGAATTCTTCCGTTAGTCCACCTTGGCAAACTCCAAGAGTCTAATTTGCAAAACCTACAAATTGGGAAGATAAAGAGGTCCACGAGCTCCTTACCCTCAAAGCTTGAAGATTCAGCACAGTTGTTTTAATTCGTTGATAAAAAAATAAATTAGCAATCATCTCAATGTTACTTGTAAGAGCCTGTATTAAATGTGGTCACGGAGGTTCAACCTTGTGAAGTCCATTCAGGTGCCCAAGAATGTCCTAAGTACAAATTCTGCCACATTCCCCCAATTATTGTTGACGATTGCTCCAGGTCAGAACTGCTATTTACATAATACACCAGATTCAATGTTGGCACTGGTGACCCACCACAAACACACAAACTGGCATCCTGCACATTCCCATACCACTTCCGTTCTGCCAGGGTAATCCCAGCATTTTATTTCTTCCATGTAGAAAGATAAATAACTGAAATTTCGGACTGGAGTCCTTCCTGAAGGTACAAGTGAATAGATGTCACTCTAAAGCTAATCCTAACCCTTAGACCTTGAGGAAGGGCTCTGGCCCGAAACATCGATAATGTGCAGTATGTTTACCTCCTACCTATGCTGTGAGACTGGGTGAGTTCTTCCAGCACTTCAGTCTTTTAACATCCTGGTAAATCTCCACCTACCAGAACTGAACGCAATACTCCAAGGGCAGCACAGTTAACGTAGTGGTTAGTGCTACGCTTTTACAGTGCCGGCGATCGGGACCAGGGTTCGAATCCCGCACCGTCCTGTGAGGAGTTTGTGCGTTCTCCGCGTGTCTGCGTGGGTTTCGCTCCACTTTCCTCCCAGCTTTCAAACATACCGGAGGGGGGTGGGTGTAGGTTAATGGAAAAGCAGGACGTCTCAATTTAAAAATTAAAAGTGTGGTCGGAACCAGAGTTTTCTGCCACACATGAGCTCACAGCACTTGAACTCAGCCCCCATGAGGCCAGCACATCATGCACCTTCGTAACTTCCCCATCAACTTGCACAGCAACCTTGAGAGAGATCGTGGGAGGAAACTGAAGCCGCCACCCCCCCCCCCCCCCGGGGAAAACCCACGCCGATTCGGGGAGAGCACACAACCTTTGCTAGACAGTGCGGGATTCGAACCCCGGTCCCGACCGCTGGCGGCGGAACTACGCTATCCGCGCTGAAATGTCGACTGTTCCTTTACCCCTCTGCATGCTGCTCCCACTCCTTTTCACCGGTTTCATGCGAGATGTGACCATAACTTTTCACTCCTCTTCACCCCACAGGCACTGGTGATTGTAATTGTTCTGGGATGGCTTTTTGTACCCATCTACGTCAAAGCTGGGGTAAGTAGTTAACCCTAACCCTCTCAATAACTCCAAAGGCTAGACGTTCCCTGACTGATAGGCTTTTGTCACCATAAACAGAAGGCACATCTCATGTTGCTGACCCTAGACCCAAGCTCATTCTGGGGTGGTAGGTTTATGGCGTTGCTACCTTTATTGGGGGAATCAAGGGGGAGGAGCCACAGTACAATCAGCGAGGGATGGACCAGCCATACACATACACCCAGTAGTAACAGGGGTTCCCCCACACAGGGCCCCTAAATCCTCCTTTATATCTTCTGGTTAGAGATCTGACACTGACTACCTTCTCACCCTCAAGGTTGTGACAATGCCGGAATACTTGAAGAAGCGGTTCGGGGGCAATCGGATCAGGATTTACCTCTCCACGCTCTCTCTTTTCCTCTACATATTCACCAAGATCTCGGTAAGTTAGCCCTGGCTTTGAACCGAAACACCAAACAAGGAGAGTGTACCGACTTGTCCTGACGTTGGGGGTAGAAGCAGCCCTTGGATGACGGAGCTAGTGGTCAGAACTGCTAGCTGGGCACTCCGGAAACCCAGGTATGATCCTCACCACCGGCGCTGGCCGTGTGGAGTTTGCACACTCTCCTCACGACCATCTCTTCCCCCCCCCCCACACCCGCCTTCAAGTCTCTCTCCTTGAATCCCAAGACGTCAGTTGTCTCCTGTCAATCTCCTCTGAGAGTCAGAGAATGGGAGTAAAGACCAAGTATGAGAGAGAATGGGTTCAAGAGCTAAGGCAGGGATGGGATTGCTCCCCTGAGAGCTGGCACAGGACAGAGGAAGCAACTGGCCTCCTTGCGTGTGGTTATAAAATAATAAATCTCTCAACGACCCCTCAACCCTCCAATTGCTGCAAGAATGTGACTCTAGTTCCTCATTTTATAATTTCCCCCTCTTTATAACTTTCCTTTAGATATACCAGGTGGTCCCGACTTACAACATACGTGACTTACAACCACTAATACTTACGACCTAAAGAAAAACTGTATATATTAAAATAAAATGTAAATGTAAAAATTACACACCAGGTCCCTGGGATCCAGGGGCTGTTTATTTTGATGAACCAACATTGGTGCCAGCCACGGGCCGGGAGAGTGCCGAGACTCCAACGCCACCGAATGTGTTCCATTTTTGGGACACGAAGGTGGTGGCAGACCCGGTGTTCGAGGTGGGGGAGGTGAGTGCAGGCCTAGGTGCCGGCGGTGGTGGACAATGGATCCAGTTTAAGAATGCATCGGCTCGGAGCAGCATAACGCCTGACTTGCATCCATTTCAAGATCCGACTGGTCATTCAGAACGGAACTCGGTCGGACTTATGTCTGGGTGCCATCTATTCAAAAGGGAGCTGGATGCGGCCCGTATGGCTATTGGGATCAAAGGGATCTGGGGAGAAAGCAGGAAGAGGGGCCACGAGCAAGATAAAGATGCATAACCGACGTTTTGGGCACACGTCCTTCATCAAAATGTTGGCAGGCATCCGGACAAAATGAGAGCTCTCCAATCACAGAGCCATCTGCCTTCCACCTGTTCAGTGGTGTGCCTTCCCTCCCTTCTCCACCTGTTACCTCCAGCCCGTGGGCCTTGTGCTCCTCCCCTGCCCCCTCTCCCTGCTACATTTTACCCTTACCCTGACAAAGGGCAGAAGCCTGAAATATGTAATCTTGATCTTTGCTACGTAATGTATGCTGTTTGACCTGGTCAATGATCAGCTGTGATTGTATTGGATGGTGGGGCAGGCTAGAAGGGCTGAATGGCCCACAACACCCCTCCAAATGCTGATTGGGTTCAAAGGGAAGTACTTCTGTGGCTCCATGAAGCCTTCATTCTGGTCATCCATTATCTCGAAGGACAGGGCATATTTTTTAAATTAAAATTTAATTTAGGCATGCAGCGCAGTAGCAGGCCCTTCTGGCCCACAAGCCCCCCCCCCCCAAACTCCGCCCCCCAGATACACCCATGTGACCAATTAACCCACCAAACCCATGCGTCTTTGAAACATGGGAGGAAACTGGGAAATCCTTGCAGTCACGGGGAGAACGTGCAAACTCTTCGCAGATGGCCCGGGTCTATGCAGAGTAGGACATTTATCTCTCTTCCAGCATCGACCGGACCCTGGAACTCCGTCCCAGCTGCAATGGCTGCAGTGGTTCCACATGGCTTCCTTCACCCCCGCCTTCTCACCTCTGATCATAAACACTGGGGTCTTGGCAACAAAGACCATGTGCCAAAAGAAGTACCGAATATACTCATGTAATAGGCAGATTTTGGGGACCAATTTTTAGGGTAAGATTTAAGGGGTCGACTGTTACACACATAGTACTTTTAACCGTGGTAGGTACTTGCGTTGTTTGGGGTGCCGTGAGCTTGGATGGGAGGGCAGCCAGGACTGGGTAATAGGTCCGTGGTTGGGAGCTCGGTCTGGCAGGCGGCCTGGGCCCGGGGAAGAGTCCACTGTCGTAGCATTGGGAGCACGGATGGGTGGGCAGGGGAGGCCTGGGCGAGAGTTTGTGGTCAGGTGTTGGGAGCTTGGGCAGGCAGGGCCAAAAATGGGGGGGGGGGGGGGAGTCCGATTTTACATGCCTAAATATGGTAAACATCCTTGGGGCTTTACTCCCAGAGATCCGTCCATCCTGTTCGTGTGTACCTCATGGGATGCCTTCTCCAGATGCAGAGGACCTCCCTCCTACACCCTCCCATATCCAATATGGTCACCAAGACCTCCAGAGCTGTTACATTGAAGCCAGCTCCCATACTCAACGAGGATCCCCAGAAGCTACTAACTTTCTGCTCCATGAACCAGGTTCCCCCAGCAGCCGTGTATGCCCGGGTTGGATCTTCCCCAACTCTATTCTAACATAGTGTCCAGGCTTGAATCTAACACTGGCACCATCGCTAGGTCTCATCTCTCCACCCCTCATGCATCCATCAGAACTTTTGCTCACCCACTCCATTACTCCTTCCGCTGCAGCAGAGAGCTGCATTAAAGCTGCCACCTGAATGAAGTGTTGTTGTTGCTTCTGTGGACCGGTTTATCCAATCCCCTTGACGAGGGGCCCAGCCAGTTAAGCATCCCGTGTGGGTACGTTGGGGCAGCAGAGTGGCACAGAGGGTAGAACTGCTGCTTCACAGCTGCCAGTGACACCGAGTTCAATGCCGGCCTCCGGCGCTGTCTGTGACGAGTTTGCACCCTCTCCCTGTGACCGGGGGCTTACCCTCCCCGGCCCCCAAGTGGTATGGCTTCTTGCCATGTGCCAGACGTGTTGGTTAGTGGGTAAACTGGCAGCTCCACATCTACAGGGCGAAGTTGAGTGGGAGAAGCTTGAAAGAGTTGATATAATTATCAGGAGAATAGAACTGGACCAGAATAGGCCCCGCGTCAATGGGTGGTCAGCGGGGAACGGGGATGGTGATCCGAAGGGCCTTCCCCCCTGTAATATCTCCTTCTGTGACGGTGTTCCTGCTGGAATCGGGGCGGGGGGGGGGGGGGGGGGGCAGTCCCAGGTGCAAGGTTTGCGAGGAAGTGGATCCTGTGTTGAGTGTGGATCTGCTAACTCTTTCAGGCTGACATGTTTTCAGGAGCTATCTTCATCCGCGAGGCCTTGGGGTTGAACCTGTACGTCGCCGTAGTGATACTCCTGTCCATCACTGCCCTCTACACTGTGACAGGTAAAGCTGACCCTTCATTCATGTATTGTGCCCATAACCCGTTGTAAAAGGGGTCTGCAGTTTAATTAACCCACCACCTCCCACAGTGACGTCTCTCTCCCCACCCTGTCTCCTCGGAGGATTCTGTTGTTAGCTCTCAATCCGTTGCATTTGCCCTCAGAATGAGGCCTTCCCTTGCCAGAATATCCGAGATGTCCTCCTTCTTCTGAAATCGTGGCCGTTAGCTTGGCCCTCACCCCCATCTCCTCTATTCCCCGCCCTCTCCAAGGTTGGGGATTCCCCCCCCCTTGTCCTCACCTCCCACCCCGCTGGCCTATATCTCCAAGTTCCGATTCTCCGCAATTTCCGCCACCGACAGCGCGATCCCCCCGCCCACTCCCATCATCAGGCCCAACTTCCCTCCTCCTCCCCCCACCTCCTGCTTTCCACAGGAACTGTGCTCTCCAGGACTCCCTCGCCTACTCATCACTTCCCACCACTTACCCCCCCACCCCTTGCTCCCCCGCCCAACCCCGTGGCCACATCTCCTCCCTCACCACCGTTCAGGACACCAAGCCAAGGGAAGCGACGCTTGTAAATCTACAGGGACTGCATCCAATACTCCCGATGTGATCTCATCTCCGGACTGGGAGATTGTTCCTTTGAAGCCGGGGAATTGCCAGTGGCCAACACTTTCAATTCCACCACCTCCCCAACCCCATTCTCGCCCTGACATGTCTGTCCATGGCCCCATGCGCTGCCGAGCTGAGTCCATCTCAGATTGGTTGAACAACACCTAATATTCTGTCTGGGCCGTCTCCAACCAGATGGCATTAACATCGGCCTCCAGGAACCCCCCAGCTCATCTTAAACCAATGCTTGGCCTGGGAAAAGGATTCTGACTCCCCTCATTCTGGGAACTTTATAACCCTCTAGCAGGTCTCCTTTCAGCCTCCAACACAACAAAAAACAAACAGCCTGAGTTAAATTTTTAACGTTTTTAATTTAGACGTACAGCCGGGTAATGGGCCATTTTGGCCCACGAGTCCCTGCCGCCCAATTTACACCCCCCTCCACCCCCCCATAGCTTTCGAAGGGTGGGAGGAAACCGGAGCCCCCGGAAAAAATACGCGCAGGCACGGGGAGAGCATGCAAGCTCCTCGCGGACGGTGCGGAATTCAAACTTAAATCACGGGGGCGGTAACCATTACGCCAACTAGGCCGCCCCAAGTTTGGCCAATCTCTCCTCGGGGAAAACTAATACCATGTACTTTTTAACAATGATTACCGCGCTTCCCTGCTGTACTCGCCCTGCCTGGGGGGGCACACAAAACACAGCTTTGAGCACACAGCCATGAACACACCGTAGAGCAGTACATAAATGTGCTGGAGAAACTCAGCAGGTCACACAGTATCCCTAGGAAATGTAGGGTAACCAATGGTTTGGCCCTCTTGGTCAGCTATAAGCATAAAGAGCAGGAGCCCAAATAGAAAAGGTGGGGGAGGAGAGGAGAGGAGCGCAGGCCAGCAGGTAAAGAGGCAGGAAGGTGGAAGAGGAAAAAAGCTGAGGTGATGAAAGAGGGGGTGGCAGAAGAGAACAAAAGGTCATGGGGCGCTTGAGGATAGGAGAGAGAGGGGGACAGAGAAAGAGGAGAGGGAGAGAGGGTGTCCTGGGTAAACTTGTACCTCTCACTTTGTTAGTTTTAGATTGGTCACAGTGTTTGAGCTACCGAAAGAAAATAGACACACACACCAAGAGCAGTTCAGTTTATACAAATGTTTATTACAAATTCAAAAGCTGATATCAAACTACAATATGCTAGCCCTTCCCAACTATATTTATCAACGCCTGGACTGGTCCCAACTGCCGAAGTGAGGCAATGACTGCACACTTGTAGTAGGTTATCAGGGTGCTGGTAGCAGCTTCTCCACCTCCCTCGACCGGGATGTTAGCTGGACTCTAGAAGTTCTTCTTCTTGCTGAGAGATGATGCCACCTCTTGGAGAATCTCAAACTTCAGCAGCGGGACCATAACTTATAACAAGCAGAAGGATTAAATGTTCTTGGTACACAGATGTCCTTTCGTCAGATAACAGCATCTCTGGCCCCTCAGTGGAATTGAGCTTATGTCTGCTGATTCTAAAAAACAAGCAGGTTCTCAGCCTTGCAGAAGCAAAGGCTGCAAAAGTTAAAAAACACGGTTTAAATCTTCCATTACAGAGGATTAATGGAAACTGGAGAAGCTGAGCTTAATGCCATCTGGCTGTTGTAAGGTGTTGTTCCCTCAATTTGAAAATTGGGTGGGGGGGGGGGGGGTTGATCCACCATTACTACCCTGATCTTGTTGGAGGTACAGGTTCCTTATGCTCTTGTGTAAGGAATTTCAGTTCAATTTGCCTCCAGCGCCACCTGGGTTAGCCCAGCGTGGGCTTGCCTTCGTGTGGCTGTGGCCAGCGCTCACTGCCGCCGTGCCTTGCTCTCTGCACGCTTGACTGACCGTTCTTGTGCGTTGCTGGCAGGTGGATTGGCCGCCGTGATCTACACCGACACATTGCAGACCATCATCATGGTGGTGGGATCCTTCATTCTCATGGGATTTGGTAAGTAACTCCCCCCAACTCCACCTCGCTTGCTTTGGTGTGTATCCTCGTCCTTTCGCAATGCCCCGCCACAGTCCCGTACTGCTCAACGTACTTCAGTCTCAGAGCGAGGGGGCGTTAGCACTTTGCTCAACCTTGGTGGTGAGCTGAGAGAGTGTCACAGAGTGGAGAAAGGGACCTTCAGACCATCACATCCATGCTAGCCACCTAGTTGCCCATCCAAGCCTGCAGGTCTGATTTTAAATCCTCGATAAACGGGCTCAAGAAGCAGCAGAACGCACATTGGCAGTGGGTAATTAATAGGGTGGGGGAGCGGCAGGTGGGGGGGAATCTCTCAACAGGTTCCCGGGGAAGGAAGAGCACAGACAAGGGCATGGCCTGGCGCCAGGTGGAAAGTGGCTTCCTGCTGACGGTGTCCGATTGGCCGCCACCAAAGCAGGGTTGCTCTGACCTCGCCGAATTAAAGCCCAGTCGCTAACATTAGCCTGGACAGGGCCTCCATACGCCAAGAGAACAAAGAGGGGGTGAGTGAGAATCGGTGCCCTAGGGCCTATACAGACGAGAGGGGCTAAAGGGCGCTTTAATGGTCACGGGAGAGAGGGGTGGTCTCTCCCCATAAGGGGCAGGTTGGAAGGTCAGTCATTCACCACTCCACCCAGAAATGTAATTCCTAGGTTATTTCCACTAACTGATTTAAATTTAGACGCACTGCGCGGTAACAGGCCCTCCGGCCCACGAACCCACGCCACCCAGGTGACCAATGAACCTACTAAGCCCGCATGTCTTTGGAGTGTGGGAAGACGCCTGGAGGAAACCCTCATGGGTAAAGGGAGAATGGACAAACTCCCCACGGCCAGTGGGGGATTTGAACCCAGGCTGCTGGCACTGTGATAATGCAGTGCTAACTGTGGCCGCCCCACGTTAGTGCTTCCAGGGGACCAAGGTCAGACATTTTATCTTGCAGCATTCAACGAGGTGGGGGGCTATGAAGCGATGAAGGGGAAGTACATGAACGCGATCACAAGCCAAACCACTGACCCGGTCCTGAACATTAGCGCCGAGTGCTACACGCCCCGGGCAGACTCCTTCCACCTGCTCCGAGACCCGCTGACAGCCGACCTGCCCTGGCCGGGTCTAATCTTCGGCCTGAGCATCCTAGCGATCTGGTACTGGTGCACCGACCAGGTAGGTCAATCCTGCCGTCTCCAGGAACCGTCCTTCTTGCGGATGCATTTTGTAGAAATCCCCACTCTGGGCCAACATGCGAACAAAATAGGGGGCAGTGATACCCTTCAGTCAAACCAGGAAGTCTGCAGTTGCCGGGGCTGAATGCGACGTACGGGCTCCTGAATGAAGAGGCAGGGGCGAGAGCACAGGCCAGCAGGAAAGAGGTACACCAGTGGATATAGGCAAGGGGGCAGATGAGAAAAGAGCTGAGAAGTGATGGGGAGAGAGGGCAGAGGATGAAGAAAGGTAGCTCTCTGATAGGAGGGAAGAGAAGGGGGTGGAGAGTTGGAGGAAAGGAGACAGAGGAGTAAGAGAAGAGAGAGACCAGGGGAAGGAGTGAATGGTAATAGGTACAGGCATAACACGGTTTTGAACAGCACAGGTTTTGATATAACGTGGTCGCTGCTCCGAGTGGTCCCGTCCTGGCCAGTCACCATCCCCAGACGTCACTGTCCCAGGCAGTCGCCATCCCGGGCAGTCGCCGTCCCGGGCAGTCACCGTCCCGGGTAATTACCATCCTGAGCAGTTATCGTCCCGGGCAGTCACCATGATGTCATCTCGAAACTTCAGGCAAATGTCAAACAAAACTAAAGGCAGGCGTTCGACGATCACCTGGCTCTGCGTCTTCGCAGCCCAGAGACTGTCTTCAACCCCACCCCCTCCTCACCTGATGGATCACACATGATGAGCATTGCGGGCTGAGTTTGCCAGAGACAGGCGGGGGGAGTTCAAAGTAAAGAAGTGCAAAGTACATTAGTGCATTAGACAAATATTTTCTTTAATAAACTATGTAATTTTTCCATTTTATATAACCCTTTTAAATATCTTATCCATGTGTTTGCATAAGCGTTCCAGGTAAAAGAATAAATAATTATAGGATTGGAACGTATTACATTAAAGTGCATTGTAACAGTACGGTTTTCCATAACACTGAACTTCTCTGGAACACATCAACTGTGTTATACAAAGTATCCCTGTATTTAGAAATGGTCATATTTTCCAAAAAGCCACAAGATCCCAGTGTGGGAAGTTGAGGAATGGAAAACTGATCAACAGCACTGCCCCATCTCAGATATTCTCTGTGGCTGTGAACCTTCATTTATCTATTTATGATATTTATCATCTTGTTTTCTGTCCTGGGATTGGTCGTAATTTAATTTATCATTGCGGCTGTACCTTACATACTTATTAGGCTGCAGCAAATGGGAATTACAGTGCATCCAGGCATTGTACTTCGATGTATGACAATAAACCCTCATGTGTGCGTGTGCGTGTGTGGAGACATTAAGGGGTCTTGACCTGCAGCGCCAATTCTCCTTCTCCCTCCGCGGATGCTGCTTGATCCTGAGTTCCTCCAAAGATCCCAGCTTTTTGCAGTCTCTTGTGTCTCCCACAGAATAGGTCCACCCGTTCAAGAAAGGGTCTAAAGACCTCGGAAAGGGCTGAGGGAAGGTTGACCAGATTGATAGCTGAAAAGAGCAACCTTTTGATTAAAGAGTCGGGGTCACCTTATCCATACGAAGCTGGGCAGGACGGGCTGGAAGAGGGCAGTTAGAAAATGAGAGGGGGCTTGATTGTATTGCTCAAGGTCCCATATCAGGAGAAGTGTGGAGAGGAAGAGGGATAATCTGGAAGTCAAGGTGACTGTCCAAAAAGAAAGGGTCTCCCATTCATTGAATCACACAGCGTGGAAACAGGCCTTTAGGCCCAACTTGCCCATGCTGACCCACATTCATCCCACTGCCTTTGGCCCATCTAAACCCATCCTATCCATCCAAATGTTTCTTAAACATTGCAAGAGTATTGCCTCAACCACCTCGTTCCATACACCCACCACCTATTTAAACCAATGGCGCCCACATTAACCGACAACCCCATACAGACCTGGTATGCCTTCCTTACAGACCACGCAGGATTTGAGCCTGGGCTGCTGGCGCTATAATAGGGTGGCGCTAGCCGCTACACTCTCTCTGGAACTGTGGCTGAATATTTTCAGGCCAAGGTAAATAGATACTTAGTGAGTGGAGTGGGGAGGGGCGATGGGGTATTGGGGGGTGAGACAAGACAGTGGAGTTCCAGTCAGATCAGCCATTGAGGAATGCAGGGGAACAGAGGAATCCTGGAATAATGGTTCATCGTTCTTTGAAAGAGGATTCCCAAGTACATAGGGTGGTGAAGAAGGCTTATGGTCTGCTGGCTTTATAAATCAAACCAAAGAATATAGGAGCTGGGAGATGAAGTTGAGACTGTTCAAGGCTTTGGTGAGGCCAAATTTGGAATATTGTGTACAGTTCTGGTCCACAAATTATAGGAAGGATATCAATAAGGTAGAGAGGGTGCAGAGAAAATTTACTAAAATGTTGCCTGGATTCCAGTATCTAGAATACAAAGAAAGATTGAGTAGACTGGGTCTTTATTCACTGGAGCGTAGAAGGTTGAGGGGGGATTTGATAGAAGTATTTAAAATTATGAGGGGGATAGATAGAGTAGATGTGAATAGGCTCTTCCCCTTGAGGGTAGGTGAGAATGGAATGAGGGCTCATAAGTTAAGGGTTAGGGGGCAAAAGTTGAGAAGTAACATGAGAGGGAGCTTCTTTACTCAGAGAGTGGGGATGAGTGGAATGACCTTCCGGAAGAGGTGGTTGCAGCAGGGTCAATTTTGTCATTTAAGAGGAGGTTGGATGAGTGCATGGATGTGAGGGGGTTGGTGGGTTATTGTCAGCCAGCGGGTAGGTGGGACGAGAGGAGATCAGTTAAATTGGTGAGGACTAGAGGGGCCGAGATGGCCTGTTTCCATACTGTCATTGTTACACGGTTAAGTGGGGGAACAGGTTTGAAGGTCTGAGTGGGCCCCCCCCCCGCCCACCTCATTAGGACAAACTTGGTTGGATCCCTCGGGAGGTTTGGAGGCTGATAGAAGTTTATAAAATTATGAGAAGCATAAATAAGGTCAACAGACACTCTTTTATGCCCAGCATTAGAAATATCAAACACTAGAGGACATGTGTTTAAAATGGGGGTGGTGGGAGGGAGAGGAGAAGTTTAAAGGAGCTTGGTGGGTGCCTGGCTACCGGGGCCATGGTGGAAGCAGATGCAAGAGAGGCATTTAAAAGGCTTTTAGCTCGGCACATGACTGGATGGAGTGGAGAGATAGGGATCGTGGGCAGTCAGAAAAGATTCAGTTTAATTTGTCTCCATGACTACCATGCACTTTCTGAGCAGAAGGGCCTGTTCCTGTGCTGTGTGCTCTGAGCTCTTTGTAGCCGCCTGCCGGTCCCCCTCATTCTCCAAGTCCAGTGCCTGGAGATCACCGGTAGTCCAGTTGGTGGGGCCGGCCTTGTGAGTTTGCATGCTGCTGGATCTGAAGAGCCGGCCATGGTTCCCGTTCGAGAGGTTCCTCTCCTCTTTGCCCTCTCATCTCAGATTGGAGGCATTGTGGAGAGTGAGAAAGGTTTTCAAAGCTTGCAGAGGGATCTGGACCAGCTGGGAAAAATGGGCTGCCAACTGGCAGATGGAATTTAATGCAGACAAGTGTGAAGTGATTGCATTTTGGAAGGACAAACCAAGAAAGGTCATACACGGTAAATGGTCGGGCATTGAGGAGTGCGGTAGAACAGAGGGATCTGGGAATAATTCCCTGAAAGTGGAGTCACAGGAAGATAGGGTTGTAAAGAGAGCTTTTTGCATATTGACCTTCATAAATCAAAGTATTGAGTACAGGAGCTAGGATGTTATGGTAAAGTTATATAAGACATTGGTGGGGCTGAATTTGGAGTATTGCGTGCAGTTTTGGTCACCTAACTACAGGAAATATATCAATAAGATAGAAAGAGTGCAGAGATTTACTAGGATGTTGCCTGGAATTCAAGAAATGAGTCACAGGGTAGGACTTTAAACAGGTTAGGACTTTATTCCCTGGAGGGTAGAAGAATGAGGGGAGATTTGATAGAGGTGTTTAATATTATGAGGGGGATAGACAGAGTAAATGTAGATAGGCTTTTTCCACTGAGGGTAGGTGAGTTAGAAACCAGAAGACCTGGGTGAAGGGGGAACTTCTTCACACAGAGAGGGGTGGGGGTGTGGAACGAGCTGCCAGCTGAGGTGGTGAATCAAGGCTCATTGTTACCATTTAAGAAGAATTTGGACAGGTCCGTGGATGGGAGAGGTATGGAGGATGATGAACTAGGAAAATAAATGATTCGGCAAGGGCCGAAGGGGCCTGTTTCTGTGCTGTAGTGTTCTATGGTTCTACTTGCACCATGTCAACCCAGTCCAGGGTATCGAATTAATCCACGTGTTTGTGCATGAGAGATTTGAGGGTAGGTCAGGCAACATCTGTGGCAGAAACATTCAGTCAAGTCCTCGTGTCAGGATCCTTTATCAAGACTGAAGAAGGAATGGGTGGAATCAAGTAGATAAAGTGGGGAGGAAAGAGGGGGAAGCTCTTGTTAAGGGCAAACTTCGTTGAGAAGTGTTTACGCTGCTCTCCAAGCACAAAGCTTTCAAAGAGACAAAGGGCTTTGAAGTAACGGAGCATCCTGCACTGGAGCAGAGGTAATCATGGCCACCTGGCCGAACATCCCATCCTCAGGTGTGACGCAGCACCGGAAACACCAATACTTCCTGGAGACTCTTTTTAAAAAAAGCCATTTGTAGCCTTCAACGTGTTGGGCGGCCAACACCATCCCATGGGTAAAATCTTCTTCACACAATGAGATTTGGGGGAATTGGGTTACAATCAGAGATGAGGAGGGACTGCCTTTCACAGTAGGTGGTGAACCTGTGGAATTCTCTGCCCAGAGAAGCAGTGAAGGCCGACTCGTTCCATGTATTTAAGACACAGTTAGATTTTAGGGTTATGGAGCTGAATCCAGATTAACGACGGGGCAGATGGCCAACTCCAATGTTCTTGGGTCAGACCTTTCTTCCCTCGTCTAGACCTGACATTCTCAACCTTTTTTTTTGCTATGTTCATCTTAGGGCTCTGCTCAAAGTTGATGGGCCCCCTTTGCTGTGAAGCAGTCAAGTTTCATTGGTTTCTTCCGGACTTCTCTCCCACCGACGACACAATAAACATTAAAAGTATTTATGTTGCATGAGGCGAAAAGAAAATGAGGCTTTTACTTAAATGTACTGAGGCCCTCAGAGGGGACCGCTGGGTCCCCATTGAGAACGGCTGGTGTGAACCATCTCCTTCAGAGCTCAAGGGGACAGGCCAATGGTGAGACACTGGCTGGTGAATCTGAGCAATTCCATACTGTGAGGCCCCAATATGTCTTGCATTAGCAGAGCTCCAGTGTTTCAAATTTCAAATCTGTTTTAAAGTGTTTGAATGTGACCTACTCTAACAAACCTTTCCCAATTTATCTCCCAAAAACATATCTATATACTCTGTCACAGAACTATCACGACTCAGCTTCAGTGCAGTGTGCACCTTACTTACAACCTTTCCAAATGATGTCTGCAATAGTGACTTGGCATGGAGCGGTGTCTGAGGCGATCATCACGAGGCAGAGAGAGCGAGTGTCCTCTGTGCTGGTGCTAAATACAAGGATCTAGCCAATAGGGATGCTAGGTGATTTGAACCAGCCAATGGCAAGGTGTGCACTGACCAGTGGCCGGAGCCTAATCTTAACTGGCTTCCCACCTGCACACTGTAACTTTGACAAGGAGCACACAGGTGGGGAGGCCACGTGGCCACCAGCATTAGGCAGAAAGGCCATTTCTCCTCCACATACAACAGGGGGAAAGAGGGGGGAAGCTCTTGTTAAGGGCAAACTTTGTTGAGAAGTGTTGGCATTGCCCTCCAAGCACAAAGCTCTCAAAGAGACAAAGGTAAGGGAGTAAGGGAGCATCCAGTGCAGGAGCTGAGGTAACCATGGCAACCTCACCGAACATCCTACCCTCAGGTGTGACGCAGCACTGGAAACACCAACACTTCCTGGATGCTCTGAGGAAAGGTACTTGCTGCCTTCGACCCATGGGGTAGCCAACGTCATTGTATGGGTAAACTGCGGCCCACTGGAGGAGACCGGAAACTGCATCCTGCTAGCCTGTCGCAGCTGAGGTGGCATCTTTACAGCAACAGCTCTGAGACCTGGCGTTTCTTCTCCCCTCACAGGTCATCGTCCAGCGGTGCCTCTCTGCCAAAAACATGAGCCACGTGAAGGCCGGCTGCATTCTCTGTGGTTATCTCAAGCTTCTGCCCATGTACCTCATGGTGTTCCCCGGGATGATCAGCCGGATTCTGTACACAGGTAGGTGTGGTGTGCTGGGGTAGCAGCAGGCAAGCACTGAAATCAACAGGCTTTATTCCACTGAAAGTTTGAACACCAGTTCCAGTCTCGGTGGTTCCCTGTGTGACTGGCTCAGGTTGGCCGATTGACACCTGGCCAGGAGGAGTCCACCCCTTAGGTATCTATTCAGGTCAGCTGATTGCTCGACCAGTGGGTCAGACTTGTGGGCCTGCATGTGTTTGGAGAGGAGCACCAGTCCCAGAGATGTGAAGCCAAGCTTGGAGGGAGACACCAGTTGCTGATTTCCTGGGGAATGAGAAAAGGTGTTGTGAGGAATTTGATTAGTAGCCTTGCACAAGAAAGACCTAATGGCATGGAGGGCCTCTTGCCAGTAGTCAACGGAGCAGCCTTTGGGCCTCAGGGGTAGGAGGACGGCCTTGCAAGTCACCCCGTTTTCACATTCCACCCTGCCCGTTGCCCCTCCGGTTGTAACTAGTCGTGCGGCTAGGCCATCCCCATCCAGCGTCTCAGAGCTCCTAGCATTCAGGCATGCCGGGAGCCCGAGGTCCCCGCTCTTGCCTGGGGGCCCGAGGTCCCCGCTCTTGCCCGGGGGCCAAGGTCCCCGCTCCTGCCCGGAGCTCGAGGTCCCCGCTCCTGCCCAGGGGTCAGAGGTCCCCGCTCCTGCCCGGGGGCTCGAGGTCCCCACTCCTGCCCGGGGGCCCAAGGTCCCCACTCCTTCCTGGGGGCCCGATGGTCCCTGCTCCTGCCTGGGTGTCCGAGGTCCCCGCTCCTGCCCGGATGCCCGATGGTCCCCGCTCCTTCCCGGGAGCCAGAGGTCCCCTCTCCTTCCCGGGAGCCCGATGGTCCTTGCTCCTGCCCGGGAGCCCAAGGGTCCCATTCCTGCCCGAAAGCCCAAGACGACTTCTTCAATGCGGACTGTCGTCAGTCCCCAACACCTTCCAACTGCCACCGCCGGTCCTCCACAACTCCCCATCCAATTCTGCCACCACCCCTCCATCCGGCGCCTCCCTCACCATCCAGAGGCCCTTCTAGTTGAAGTGTATCTTTGTTTAGCGTGAATCTGAAATCAGTGCTATTATTTATCTTACTGCTGTTACTATTATTCTATTATCCGAAAAATTCCCAATCCCAAAAAGTGTCTGGTCACATCAAAAGATTAAGTATTATGTCATTTCACGAATTTCAAATGAAGGCCATTCAGTCCCTCAATCTGCTTCTCCATCCAATATGATCGTGGCTGCTTATGTGACCTCAGTCCCTCATTTCAGCTTTCTATCCATGCCATCGGCTAATCGGGCTTCATCCAACTCCCTGCTGAACATGTTAATGATCGGGCCTCATCAGCTTTCTGTGGCAGGGTGTTCCACAGGCTCGCAACCCCCTGAGTGATGGAGTTTCTCCTTGTCTCAGTCCTGAATGGCTTCCCCCTGATCGTTAGATAGCAAACCCCACATCCTGGACCTGCGCCATATTGGGAGCATTCGTCCTGCATCTAATCTGTCGGGCCCTATCGAATTTTGTTCATCTCATTGAGGTGTCCTGTTCCTTCCCCCCACCCCCCCCCCCAACCTCATGCTTCTGGATCCTAGTGAGTTTAACCTCGTTCTGGCCAGTCCTTCATCGTACTTCGGCCCTGCCATCCCAGGAGGCAGTCTGGTGAAGCTTCTCTGCACTCCCTCAATCACAAACAAGTATGTCCTTCCTCAGGTCAAAACTGTACACAATAATCCAGGTGTGCCCTTAGCTCGGCAGTCAGAACTGCAGTCAGACCTCCCTGCTTCTATATTCAAAACCTCCCCCAGTGAAGCCCAGTGTGCCATTGGCTTTCTTCACCACCTGCTGTGCCTAAATCCAATCTTCATCGCCTGATGCACCAGGATCCTGGGTCTGATTGCATGTTCCCCTTATCCTATTCATTTGATAATCTGTCAGCCTGTTAGTCCTCGAACCTCAAATTTGTCTACATTGCGGTGCATTTGCCCACTCTCCTAGCCTGTCCAGCCCACATCTTGCCCATACAATTCTAGTCCTCTCGAAATGAATGCTAACATTACGTTTGCCTTCTTTACTACCGACTCAACCTGCAAGTTCGCCTTTCTGTTGGGACGGCCTTCCTGCACTTAGCGGCGATAAAACTGAAATTCTGGGGTCGTGAAAGGGGGGACAATGAGCGGTTCAGATTGCTGAAAGGTAACAGCGGCATCTTTGTTGTCTCCTGCCAGACGTCATTGGCTGTGTGGTGCCCAGCCTTTGCAAGGAGTACTGTGACACTGAGGTTGGTTGCAGCAACATAGCCTATCCCACACTGGTGGTAAAGCTGATGCCAGCGGGTAAGTATGAGATGGAAACCACATGGAAACATTTGGCACCTTGGCATCGGACCTGACCAGCGTTGTGGCAATCATCTGTTCAATGTCCCTACCTCACACCCTTAACCCTCTATTATTCGTTCATCCATCAGTCTTTCAAGGTCCCTATTGCACTAGCTTCCACCATCACCCCCGCAAAACATTCCAGAAACTCACCACTCTCTGAGTCAAACACTTCCTTCTGACATCTCCCCTAAACTTTCGTCCGCTCCTCTTAAACAGATATCCTCTGGTATTTGCTATTGTCACGGGGAAAAGGTGCTGGGTGCCCTCTCGTAACGGTGGGTTGTGCTTGATTGCAGATTCCAGCTGCTGCAGTCTCCTCTCCTGTATGGCTCCAGGTTGTGGGCATTGGATTAGCTAAGACATTCCACTTTTTACCCCAGCTCCAGGGACCAGGCTCAGACCTGTCAGCCGGCAGATATAGTCCATACCCAAAGATAAACCCACCCCAAGGCTGCTGGTTTGGATATGGTGAAATGGCAAATGCATTCGGATGCCGTGTGCTCTCCTTGCTTTAGCGAAGCTTTGCTTCTGCTCAGGAACATCCTCAGAATTGAATCGGGCACGGAGCTGGTGAACTTTGAAGGTCAGGGGTGGCCTCACTCCCCAAACTCAGTCTGATGCTAACCTCGGGTGCCGGGCGGCACCACGGGAAGTGAAATGGCTGCCGGTTTCTGGACTGCTTTTTAGGGGAGGTAGTGGGGTCGGGAAAAGGTACGGAAGGGAGCAACATTCGGATGAAACAGCCGCACACTGCACATGAGGGCTGGAAGGTCATGACACCATCCCTTAACCATCTCTCATCACCATCCCAACCATCTCACCGTGGGAAACTCCTGGCGGAGGCAAAAGGAGGGACAAGCCAAGGGTTTATGGGCCTCCCTTCCCCATGATGGTGTGCAAAGTCATAGTTCAGGCATAAAGTCTTCTGCCTAGAATTAGGGACTCAATAGCAAGAGGACAGAGGTTTAAAGGTTCCTTTTATTCTCATGTAATAATGCAAAAGAATGTAATATTGTTATGAGCCCAAATAACACCAAAGCCCAACAGCAATAGATATTCTCCAAGACAAATGGTTACTTAAACAAAAATTGCTTTTAATTATCTTGAAACATGAAAACTGAATCACACTTTAACTTATCACTATTGACTTCCTTAACCTAACTTAACCACCTTCTAATTCTAAGGGCACATTTATGTAATGTGTGTGTAAGTTTAGAAAAGTTCTTTGGCTCACAGTCCCAACTCACTTCTCATTCCTCCAAGTTCACTGGTTGCAGTCAATTCTTATACTGTGCACAGAATTTAACATTTATAAAATTCACCAGGCTTTGGTGAAAGGTAAATGATTACTGCTCAGGAAGGTTCTTATTGGTTTTCAGAGAGAGATTTGTTGTTTGCTGGATACCCACAACTGATTCCTTTTTAATCAGCCACTTCAGTGGCTTGCCGAAAAAATGCCCCCTCAGGGTTTTCCAGGTGATAACCCCTTTCTTTCAGGTCACCACAGAGTTCCTTTCTCCTATGTCAAGTGAAACATTAGGCAGCCAGTCCTCTCCTCTTGCATGAACCACAAGGGCTTTGACCAGGCTGAACTAAGTACTCACAACCCATCTTTCAAATGGTTTTCCACAAGTTTGCCGGCTTGTCCTGTTCCAGTCCCAGCTGGTACTTTTGACTGAAAAACTGCAGAACTGATCTCTCTCAGAGAAAGTCTGTTTTACTCTCTCTGCTTGCAAAACCACATTACCCTCCTAGAACAGCAAGTTCCACTCCAGACAACAGGTTCTTTCATCTGTTGCCTTTTTGTAAACAACAATCCATTAGTGAAGTCTCTTGGGCACTCTCCAAAGCTTTTGCAAAGACTGTTGGCCCCGACATGTCTAGCATTAGCAGGGCCCCAGTATTTTAAATAAAATTTGTTTTAAAGTGTTTGTATGTGACCTACAGTAAAAAAAGCCTTCCCCAATTTATCTCCCAAAAATATCTATACACAAAACAGACATAACATAATCTGTCACAATATACATGAGAACTTCTGTCTGGCATAAAGGCAAAGCAAATTGCTGGCATGGGCATTGCCCAGTAATAAGAGAAAGAGATACTAAATGTCCATGGATTTACTTCCAGCATTTCCACAGCCTTTCTAGCTGCACATCAATTGGCACCCGAGTTTCAGTTCCAAACCTCTGCTATCATCAGGAAGCCTTCAGCACCCTCTCCAATCCTAGCTTCGACATCTGGTTCTCAAGAGCCAGACCACAAGTCGCCAGCAGCTCCGTCTTCATTCGTGATCCGCTGCCCAGTCACAGATCTCAGTGGTTGCAGTGTGTCAACAAACACTGTCAGCTCCTCTAACAGACTGTTTAAAGCTTGTTCTAAGCCTTTGGCATCAGGTCCAGACGGTAGGACCCAGTGAAGCAGTGTATAGCAGCTCCACTGCTTTTTTAATGGTGAGGGGGAAGAGATATAACAGGAGGGGTAACTTGTTTTTATACACAGAAGGGGTTGGGTGCATGGAACGGGCTGCTGGAAGAGGCACGGGCTGCTGGAAGAGGCAAGGGCTGCTGCAGTATTTAAAAGAATGGATGGGTTTCGAGTGCTATGGTAATAACACAGAAATGCTGGAGGAACTCAGCTGGTCTCACAGCGTTCATAGGAGGTTTAAAAAAAAAGTCGACATTTCGGGCCTGTGCCCTTCTCCAAGGTATGAGTACAAAACTAAGGCAGGCATTGGTCTATTTATTTATTTCCCCCCTCCCCCCCCCCCGACACTACGAGACTGGCCAAGTTCTTCCAGCATCTTGGCATTTTTCCTGCAATCACAGCGTCTGCAGACTTTCGTGTTTTACTTGAGG
This sequence comes from Narcine bancroftii, assembly GCF_036971445.1. Taxonomy (NCBI): domain Eukaryota; kingdom Metazoa; phylum Chordata; class Chondrichthyes; order Torpediniformes; family Narcinidae; genus Narcine; species Narcine bancroftii. The sequence goes on from NC_091472.1 coordinate 200,580,921, forward strand.
GATGTGCGATCAGTGTGGGTGGGACATTTTGGCTGATGTGGATAGTTGAGCCTATTTCTATGCTGTCTGACTCTATGGCTCTGTTCCCTGTGTAGGCCCTACCCATACTAGACCTCCCAAAATGCATCACCTCAAATTAAATTCCATAAACCATTCCTTTGCCCACCTGCCCACCAACTAATGTGCTCTTTGGGACCCGTCTTCGCTGTCCATAATACACTCTGGTGTCACCTGCAAACATCTGCGGAGTGACGGGTTGCATGGTGGTTTGATTCCATCGAAGCCTCTGTGTTCCATTAGGCCTACGTGGTTTGATGCTGTCTGTGATGCTGGCTTCCTTGATGAGCTCGTTGACGTCCATCTTTAATAGTGCCAGCACCATCTTCACCATGGACATCTGGACCAAGATCAGACCCAGAGCCATGGAGAAAGAGCTCATGTTAGCAGGGAGGTAAGAAGACACGCCACTCGAGTTGACACCTATGTTGCGATGTTGATTACCTTCACTGTAGTTGAATGAGCTGGAGAAATTCAGCAAGTCACACAGCATCTGTGATGGGAGAATAGGTTCGACGGGTTCAAAGAGTAACAAGTCCTGGACACAGTTTATTAATAAACAGTGATCTATGTTTACACACGGGGGAATTCACAACAGGGAATACACTTAAATCATGCATATCAGTTGCTGGTTAATCACTGATAATCACACCTCCTGATAAATCACAGCTAATCACAACTCCTGATTGTGAAACGAGGGTTAAATAAACAGTACTGAGCCCAATGTGAGTACAATGAAGACGCTGTTTACATCCGGTACCGCACGGACGGCAGTCTCTTCAATCTGAGGCGCCTGCAAGCTCACACCAAGACACAAGAGAAACTTGTCCGTGAACTACTCTTTGCAGACGATGCCGCTTTAGTTGCCCATTCAGAGCCAGCTCTTCAGCGCTTGACGTCCTGCTTTGCGGAAACTGCCAAAATGTTTGGCCTGGAAGTCAGCCTGAAGAAAACTGAGGTCCTCCATCAGCCAGCTCCCCACCATGATTACCAGCCCCCCCACATCTCCATCGGGCACACAAAACTCAAAACGGTCAACCAGTTTACCTATCTCGGCTGCACCATTTCATCAGATGCAAGGATCGACAATGAGATAGACAACAGACTCGCCAAGGCAAATAGCGCCTTTGGAAGACTACACAAAAGAGTCTGGAAAAACAACCAACTGAAAAACCTCACAAAGATAAGCGTATACAGAGCCGTTGTCATACCCACACTCCTGTTCGGCTCCGAATCATGGGTCCTCTACCGGCACCACCTACGGCTCCTAGAACGCTTCCACCAGCGTTGTCTCCGCTCCATCCTCAACATCCATTGGAGCGCTTACATCCCTAATGTCGAAGTACTCGAGATGGCAGAGGTCGACAGCATCGAGTCCACGCTGCTGAAGATCCAGCTGCGCTGGATGGGTCATGTCTCCAGAATGGAGGACCATCGCCTTCCCAAGATCGTGTTATATGGCGAGCTCTCCACTGGCCACCGTGACAGAGGTGCACCAAAGAAAAGGTACAAGGACTGCCTAAAGAAATCTCTTGGTGCCTGCCACATTGACCACCGCCAGTGGGCTGATATCGCCTCAAACCGTGCATCTTGGCGCCTCACAGTTTGGCGGGCAGCAATCTCCTTTGAAGAAGACCGCAGAGCCTACCTCACTGACAAAAGGCAAAGGAGGAAAAACCCAACACCCAACCCCAACCCACCAATTTTCCCCTGCAACCGCTGCAATCGTGTCTGCCTGTCCCGCATCGGACTTGTCAGCCACAAACGAGCCTGCAGCTGACGTGGACTTTTTACCCCCTCCATAAATCTTCGTCCGCGAAGCCAAGCCAAAGAAAGAAGACTGAGCCCCCACAGGCATGATATCCCACTTGATGAGGGTTAAGTAAACAGTACCCAGCCCCACAGGTATGGTATCCCACTTAACTAAACGAGGATTAAACAAATAGCAGCCACCACCCACTGGCACGATATCCCACTTAACTAAATTTTTTAAAAAACTTTATTTATTCGTTCAAAAAACAAATAATATATGACATATGCAGCAATTAAACATAAACATGAACATGAATGGTTTTTTTTATATATATAGAAAAAAAAGAAAAGAAAAAAAGACCCCCCCTTCAGCCAACTCTCCTAAGGAGAGTCATAAAAAAAGAGAAAAGAAAAAATATTAAAGAAAAAGTTAAATATACATATTAAAATCTAGTCAATATAAATTGAAATGTAAATATTCTGAGTATAACAGCCACTTATTAATAAAAAAATTATAATTATCATGCGAAACATATATAATTTTTTCCATTATTAAACAACATTTCATCTCATTATTGCCATCTATTAATATCAATCATATTTGTATCTTTCCACGTACTAGCAATACATTTTTTCGCTACGGTTAAAGCTAAATATACAAAAACAAGCTGGAACTTATCTAATCCCAAACCTTTCAGAGGTTGCAAACTACCCAATAAAAATGCTGTTGGATCTAAAACTATTTTAATCTTATACAGGTATTCTAAAAACGATTGAATTTTCTTCCAAAAAGATTGTATATGTATACATGACCAAACAGCATGAAAAAAAGTTCCAACCGTACACCACATCTAAAACACAAATCTGATTCATTAAATCCATATTTTTTTAAATTTTTCAAGTGTCAAATATAATTGATGTAAAAAATTGTAATTAATCAATGCATAACGTGCATTTATCAATCTAGTTACACTATCATAACAGATATCTAACCAATCATCTTCAGAAAAAAATAAAACCAATATCCGCTTCCCATTTAATTTTAGATCTATCCCAACCCTTTTTATCCATATCATCCTGTAATATTTGATACATAGATGAAATATAACCCTTCTCTGGTACCTTCATAACAAAAGTCTCAAATTTAGTCATTTCAGGTAAAATTATATCTCTACCAAACATTTTACCAAAGATCGAATTTGATAATAAAGAAATAAAGAGTTCTTATCAATACTAAAATCTTCCCTCATCATATTAAAAGATAAAAACTTACCCTCTTTAAAACAATCTCCCAAATTTTTCACACCTTTAAATCTCCAATGCAATAAACTTTGATTATGTATTGAAAAAGAAATAAGTTATACAACGGAGTCAAAGCCAATAATTTACCCCAAGAGCCTATCATTTTATTTTTCTTTATCCATAACTTCATTAAATGTTTTAGTCTAGGCAATTTAGTATAGTAAATTGAGATGGCAAGAATTTCTGAATTTGAAATACATCAATTTTTGTTTAGGTGGAATATAAATTTGTTACAACAATATAATGTGCCTATCCCACTTAACTAAATGAGGGTTAAACAAACAGTACCCACCGCCCACTGGAATGATACACTGAGTGACTAACAAGTACAAATCTGGTTACAATCAACAATGGATGTGACACTACCATCTCTACTGGTTGAATGTCAAAATATCCCTCACTCTGTACCAGCAGATGCCTTACAACTGGTTTTTCAGCATCTCATGCGGTTCACAACCTGGATCAGACCTCTCACAGTGGGTCTTCTGGCATCACCCACAATTTAGGGTGGAGATCAGGGATGTCTCAAGGGAACAAAAAGAATGATCTGCTCCACGTGGTGGGCTTTATGAGGCAGCAAGCTAGAGGGATCAGCCCAGGTGCTCCTATGTGATCTATAATGGTGTCTGGAGGAGCCAGTCCATCTGTGCACACATAGAACCATAGAACATTACAATACAGAAACAGGCCCTTTCACCCCATCTAATCAGTGATGAACCATTTTTATTTGCTTAGTCCCAGTGACATGCACTCAGTCCCTAGCCCTCCATACCTCTCCCAACCATGGACTTGTCCAAATTCTTCTTAAATGTTAAAATTGAACCCGCATTCACCACTTCAGCTGGAAGCCCATTCTACACTCCCACCACTCTCTGTGAAGAAGTTCCCCCTAAACTTTTCCCCTTTCACCCTTAACTCATGTCCTCTAGTTTGTATCTCAGCTACCCTCAGTGGAAAAAGCCTATCTACATTTACTCTGTCTATCCCCCTCATAATGTTAAACGCCTCAATCAAATCTCCCCTCATTCTACTATGCTCCAGGGAATAAAGTCCCGACCTGTTTAACTTTTCCCTGTGACTTGGTTCCTGAAGTCCAGGCAACATCCTAGTAAATCTTCTCTGCACTCTTTCAATCTTATTGATATCTTTCCTGTAGTTGGGTGACCAAAATTGCACACAATACTCCAAATGTGGCCTCACGAATGTCTTATACAACTTTACCATAACATCCCAGCTCCTACATTCAATACTTCAATTTATGAAGGCCAATATGCCAAGAGCTCTCTTTACAACCCTATCCACCTGTGACACCACTTTCAGGAAATTATGTACCTGTATTCCCAGATCCCTCTGTTCTACCACACTCCTCAGCACCCTACCATTTAACGTGTATGCTCTTTCTCAATTTGTCCTTCCAAAATGCAACACTTCGCATTTGTCTGTATTAAATTCTATCTGTTATTATTCCAGCTGGTCCAAATCCCTATCCAAGCTTTGAAACACTTCTTCACTGTCCACAACACCTTCAATCTTAGTGTCATCTGCAATCTTGCTGATCCAATTTACCACATTATCATCCAGATCTTTGATATAGATGACAAATATCAATGGTCCCAGCACCGATCCCTGAGGCACACCACTGCGCCAACTCTTCAGCCACACATTAATCTCCCACAGTTTCTAGTCCTACCTTCTCTGGCGTGTGACACAGGCACTAATCCCAACATTATCATCCTTGAGGTCTTGTTTTTCAGCTTTCTTCCCAAATCCTCATATTACCACTTCAGGACCACATCCCCTTTCCAATCTATGTCATTGGTACCAACGTGGACCACGACATCTGACCCTCCCGCTTGACCTTCGCATCTGGGAGGCCACATGCCATTCAGGAGTCTCGATCTCATTCACAGAACCTCCTATCTGTTACTCTAACTATCGAATCTTCTTCTCCCCCTTCCCCTTCTAAGCCAAAGGGCCATCCTGTGTAAGACCTGACCACTACGACTCCACACTATTCTCCCACACTGTTCAGAGTCCTGCCATTCACCCTGTAGTCCACCATCAAGTCTAACCTTCCAACATGTGTCACTTCACACTTATCCTGATCAAGCTCCATCTACTATCTTTTGCCCAATTCTGAATCCTGTCTATACTCCGATGTAACCTACAACAACCTTCTACACCAGTGGTTCTCAATCTTTTTATTTCCACTCACTTTAAGTAATCCCTATGCCGTCGCTGCTCTGCGATTAGTAAGGGATTGCTTAAGATGGGATGTCGGTGGAAAGAAAAAGGTTGAAAACCACTGTTTTAATCGTAACTAATTGCCTCGTTATGTGCATAGTTTCATAACTCCAAAGGAAATGGGCCAAGGACAATTTTTCTCAAGCAAAATATTTCAGTGACAATTGGGTCTAGAGCAGTGGTTCTCAACCTTTCCTTCCCACTCACATCCCACCCTAAGCAATCCCTTACTAATCACAGAGCACTGATGGCAGAGAGATTACTTAAAGTGGGATGTGAGTGGAAAGAAAAAGGTTGAGAACCACTGTTCTACACAATCGATAACACCTCCAATCTTCATATCATCTGCAAACCTGCTGACCCATCCCTCTACTTCATTGTGCGGGTCATTAATAAAAAAGTGCAAAGATCTGGGGTCCCTGTGGAAATCCACTTGTCACTGATGTCTAGGGAGAATATGTTCCATCTATTAATTATCCTTGGTTTCTGCAGGCAAACCAATTCTGAATCCACACAGCCAAAGTTCCATGGATCCCATCCCTCATGACAGTCTCCCATGGGGGGACATTGTTAAATCCATATATACCACATCTACCACCCTACCTTCATCAATTTCTTTTGTTACTTTCTCAAACAATCAATGAGGCCCTTGATGCATGGCCTGCCCACTCAGAAAGCCACACTGAATATCCCTGAGAAGACCATCCTCTCTCTAAATTCTTTTCCCAAAGAATCCTCTCCAATAGTTTGGCCACCACTGATGTAAGACTCGTGTCTATAATTCCCAGGATTTTTCCTATTACCTTTTTTAAACAAGCGGACCACATTTGCCATTCTTTGATCCTGTGGAATGTCTCCTGTGGCCAGGGAGAATGCAAAGATCGTTGCCAATGCCCCAGCAATCTCTTCCCTCGCTTCCTGTAGTAAGATGGGGTACCCAGGAATTTATAAATCCTAATCTGCCCCATCTATCCCTCTCACAGTGAGGAGGTGCCAGTCAATATTTGGGAAGTTGAAGTCTCCCATGATAACATACATGTTATTTCTGCACCATTCTTAAATTGACCTGCTTACCTGCTCCTTAGTGTCCCGAGGTTTATTTAGGAGTCTGCAGACCACTCCCAGTTCCTGTTTCTGACTTCCACCCACACTGACCAGACATTCCCTCCACAGCATCCTCCCTTTCTGCAGCTGTGATACCGTCCCTGACCAGTAATGCTTCTCTCTCCCTATCCCACCTCTTTTACCCCCTCCATTCTATCCCTCTTAAAACATCTAAACCTCGGTACTTGCCTCATCCAAACCTGCCCTTCTTCCAGCTAAGTCTCTGTAACAGCCACATCATCATAATTCCACGTACTGATCTGTGCTCTCAGTTCATTCCCCTTACTCCTAATTATTATTGTGTTGAAATAGGCAGCTCAGTTTCAACCCCTCCAATTGACTATATTTCTGCTTCCTCCCCTCCCTGCCCTTCCTCACAACCCCACAACACATTGCATCATCCTTTCCGCTTCCTGCCCCATTCTCCGCACTCACATTCTGGATCCCACTCCCCTGCCAAACTAGTTTAAACCCTCCTCAACAGCTCCAGCAAACCTGCCCGCTGGGATATTGATCCCCTCTCCAGTTCAGGTGCAGCCCGTCCTTCTTGTTGGGGTCAGTCCTTCCCCAGTAGAGATCCCAATGATCCACAAATTGGAACCTTTGCCTTCTTCAGCCACGTATTCATCTGCCACAACCCCCTATTCCTGTGCTCACTGCCACAGTGACCACAGGCAGAAATCCTGATATGACCACCTTTGAGGTCCTGCTTTTCAGCTTCCTTCCCAACTCCCTATATTCACTCTTCAGGACCACATCCCCTTTCCAATCTATGTCATTAGTACCAGCATGGACCATGACATTTAGCTGCTCACCCTCTCGCCTGAGAATGTTGTGGACTCGATCAGAGACATCCCTGACCCTGGCACCTGGGAGGTAACACACCATCCAGGAGTCTCAACCTTGTTCACAGAAACTCCTATCTGTTGCCCTAATTATAGAAACCCCCATCAGCTCTCCTCCCCTCTTCCCTTCTGAGCCAAAGGCCAGACACCTGACCACTATGACATGGTAGATAACCCCCCCCCCCCCAACAGTATCCAAAACTGTATACTGATTGTTGAGGGGAACTGCCACAGGGGTGCTTTGGACTTATTGCCTATTCTCCTTCCCTCTCCAAACAGTCACCCAGCTGCCTGCCTCTTGCCTCCTGGGAGTGACTGTCTCCTTATAGCTTCTGTATGTCGCTCCTTCTACTTCCCGAAAGTTCCGGAGTTCATCCAGCTTCAGCTCCAGACCCTGACATGGTCCGTAAGGAGCTGCAGCTGGACGCACGTCATGCAAATTGGAGCATACCAGCTGCCATCTCCTCCACTACCTATTCTGGGTTACCATGCAAAGATCTTTCTTCCTGCATTTCCTCGGCCGCTGCTCGCTGAAGCCTCTTGGGCCAAATCCTCTAACTCAGCTCTGCCTCAATGGACTACTCTAACACTGGCCGCTCCACACTGTCCGCTCCTGACACTCACTTGTTCTCTGTTGCTTTGCTGAGAGATCGGAGCATAAGACCATTCAGCCCATTGAGTCTGCTCCACCATTCAAATCACGGTTGATGTATTTTTCCCTTCAACTGCAGTCTCCTGCCATCTCCTATGATGCCCATTCTCATTGAGATCCTACCAAGCTGTGCTTTAAACATACCCAATGATGGAGCCTCCACAGCCGTCTGTGGCAATGAACTCCACAGGTTAACCACCCTCTGGCTGAAGAAACCTTTCCTCATCTTGTCCTTTTATCCTGAGGTTGTCCCCTCTGGTCCTAAACTCCCCCATGACTGGAAACCTCTCCTCGTCCACCCTATCCAGACCTTTCAAATATCCAAGATGTTTTTGTGTGCATGAAGGTGAGGAAAGCTCTCCCTCTCTGTGGTTTGTCCTCAGGGTCTTTACATTGGTCCTGATTGGCATCAGCATTGCCTGGATTCCAGTAGTACAGAAGGCACAGAGTGGGAAGCTCTTTGACTATATCCAGTCAATCACCAGCTACCTTGGACCCCCGATTGCCTCCATCTTCCTGATGGGCATTTTTGTCAAGCGCATCAATGAACAGGTACGGTTCCCTGAGCGCCCTTTCCTGCATCACCGTGTTTTACAAACCCGCACATTTCAAACAACACAGAAGAACATTCACCCCCTTTTATAGATGATATTGTACTGAGTCTCTTTTCCCCTTCCCTCCTCTCCCATCCTACCCCAAATCAACAAACATAGACTAGTTACGAAAGAAAATAAAACACAGCAGAATAACAATGGTTACAGAAATAATCCAACATAAGCCAAGAATATACCCAAGCAAAGTAAAGTACACAGAGAAAACAAAACAATGAGACAATGCAGAAAATAACTTGGTGGGGCACGTCGACCGGGTCTCAGAGTCTTTTTTTCTGAGTATTTGTAGTTTTCAAAATTGAACTCAGTAGTTTACACATACGTCATCAACATTTTTTTACAAATCTGTGCCAGTTACAACTTATCCTTGTCCCATCTGTGGGAATTTTCTGTCGGGTCCAAAACTAACACTCCTTCCCCCACCCCCCCTCCCCAGCCCTTTCTCTCAACCTCCAACACAACACTTAGCCGACCAAAGGAAAAAAAAATTTAAGACATTAAAATGCACAAAGCCCGGGAATAAATCATATCGGGGGGTTGTGGGTCTGGCCTGACCCAGAGATTGGGCCAATTTTCCTTTGTTTTCCTGACTTTTCCTGGCTGGACTGAGGTGGACTCCTTGTTTCCCCCCCACCCCTTCAGAGATTGGGGAGGAATTGGGACAAACCGGACCCAGAGGCAAAGATATCTCTTTCACAACCGTGCTCCTGTATGGCCAAGGTTCGGCTGGCAAATTTTTTGAAGGTGCCATACCTTCCCCTCAGGTTATAGGTAACTTTCTCTAGGGGAACACAGACTTGTATCTCCCTGCTCCATTGTGCAATACTCAGGCAAGAGTCGGATTTCCAGGTAACCGCTATGCACTTACCAGCCACCGCCAGTGCGATCATTACAAATTGGATTTGGAATTTGAACAGCTACACTGTAAGTCTTATGTCCATCACGTTACCCAGCAGGAACAACTCAAGATTCTGTGGGAATTCCTTACCTATGATTTTCCCTCGGACTTCGCCTAGCTCTGTCCAGAAGGGCCTCACCCTAGTTGCGTACACAAAGGTCCCTGTCTCAATGCTGCACCTGAAACACTGATCTGACAGTTCCAGCTTGGACCTGCTAATCTTTTGCGGCGCTGGCGCAAGAAGTTATATTGTTTACTGTGGTTGAACCAGCACAGCTCATCTATTGTTGTTTCCAGATCTGACTCCCACCTCTGTCTCGCTTTATGAAGACCTCGTTTAGGTCTCCATTTGGAGCAGGGAATTCATTACCGAAATAAATTTCCATATGATCCCCCTTTAAATTATGCTCTCTATGTCACTGCACTTTGGTAGGATGATAGTTGGACCTAATTTGTCCTGTAGAAAAGATCTTATCTGAAGGTAGCAGTGAAATGCCTTATTTGACAAATCGTATTTCTGCCTAAGCTGCTCGAATGACATTAATTGCCCCTGCTTGTAACAGTCCTCTATGCACCTGATGCCATTCCTACACCAGATGTCTAGGATCTTGTTATCCACCATCAAAGGTGTCAACCAGTTTGGAGTCAGGGGGGATTTTGGAGACAGCCCCAATTTTATTCCTAAATAACAGTTAATGTCACCCCAGATGCGAATAATCTGCTTTAGTCTGTCTTTCCAGATAGCAATTTGACATCCCATTTGTAAATAAAGTCCTCTGCAACCTTCTCACATACCAAGTGCAGACTAATTTGTACCTAGGATGGTGCCTCCCCCCTCCCCACCAAAGAGTGAAGAGATGTATCTCGACTGGGCTGCCCAATAATATTTTTTAAAGTCTCGCATCCGTAATTCACCCTAACTGTAGTCCCAGGTCAATTTCTCCATAGAGACCCTGGCTACCTTCCCATTCCATAAGAACATTCTTATCCATGAGAATAGGGCCTGAAAGAAACCTCTGGGCAACGTCATGGGCAAGGTCTGAAAGAGATACTGGGGTCTTGGCAGCACATTCATTTTCACACAATTGACCCTGCCCACCAGTGTTATGGGCAGGGAGATCCATCTGTTTAGGTCCTCCTTGAGTTTTTCCAGCAAGTAGGTATAATTTAATTTGTATAAATTGTTTAGATCATTATCTATTTTGATTCCCAGGTTCCTGATCCCATTTTGTGGCCATTTTAGGTAAATATTTTTCTGACATTGGCTACAAGCCCCTCCTATAAAGTGGCATTATCTCACTCTTATCCCAATTAATCTTATACCCGGAAACTTCCCCATAGTCTTCCAGAGAAGAGAGCAGCTTTGGCAACGTTTATTGGATCTGTCAAATATATCATTACATCATCAGCTAATAAGTTGATTTTATGTTCTTCCTGGCACTCAGAACTCCTTAATGTCTGGATCCTGACAGATGGCCTCAGCCAACTATTCCATGGCCAGTACAGAACTGGAGATAATGGGCATCCCTGTCTGCTTGATCTTGTGAGTGGGAAAGCTAAAGAAACTTGCCCATTTAGTCGCAACTTGCAGCATGGGTGCATGATATAGCACCCTTATCCAATTAATGAAAGTTGGCCCTAACCCTATTTTCTCCAGGTCTTTGAATAAAAAGTCCCATTCTAATCTATCAAATGCTTTTTCTGCATCAAGAGCCATGGCAAGACCCCTTTCATTTTTGCCTTGCACCAAATGTATTAAACTTAGCACTCTGTCCTGCCTTTTTTGAACAAAGCCCACTGATCTTTGTTGATTAGATCTGGAAAATGCTTCACCAATCTGCCAGGGCTTTGGCTATTATCTTATAGTCTGTAATTAATAGTGAAATGGGTCTGTAAGAGGACGGTTTTAATGGGTCCTTACCTTATTCGAAAATCATCATGATGATTGCTGTCGAAAAAGATTCTGGGAGTCTGTGAACAGATCCTTGAATTCCTTATATAACTCAGCTGGAAACCCATATTCTCCCAGAGACTTGTTGGCTTGCAAGCGGATTCGATGCGCTCACTACTTCTTCCTCCATATAAGGACAATCTAGGCCTTCTTGCCCTTCTGGCTCCAAGTTTGGTAGCTCTGTCTTGGACAGAAACTCATCAGTTTTGTTCGATTTCCCTTCCAATTCTGATATGTATAAACCTTCATAAAATTCCCAGAAGGCATAATTGATTTCCTTTGGTTTGTAAGAGATCCTGCCATCCCCCATTTATATTACATTGATCATTCTTGAGGCTTGTTCTGCTCTCAACTACCATGCCAGGACCTTATGGGCTCTCTCCCCTAATCCATAATATTTTTGTTTAGACCATAATATCGCCTTTTAAATACTATATGTTTAAAGAGTGTTATTTTTTTATCTTCTTGTTTGTTAAGACCCTATACTGGTCTTCCAAGCCCAATTTTAGCAAGTCCTTTTCTAGATGAGCAATTTCTTGTTCCAATTTGCCCACTCATATCCTTTTTTCATTGTTTTAGTATGTCCAATTATTTGACCCCTCAAATATGTTTTGAGGGTGACTCATAAAAGGAATTTATCTGGAATGGAGGAGCAGTTACCCTCACAAAACAGATCTATCTGTGTTCTTATAAGCTACAAAATTCTGTTTTCTTTAACAACAATGCATTAAGACGCCACCTGAAAAGATCGTTTCCTGTTTGTCCAGCATTCCTATGCTGACTACTAAAGGAGAATGATCTGAAAGCAGTCTCACCATGTACTCAGCCTCCATGATCCTACCCTCTATATGGGCTGAAGCCAGAAAAAATCTATTCTAGGGTAGGAGTCATGCTGCCTTGAGTAGAAGGAATAATCTCTCTCCCTCGGATGCTTTCATCTCCACATGTCTATCAAGTTCAGCTCTTTCATACCGCCAACAGTGGCATGGACTACCTTTGTTTTCACTATTCTTTTTGTGGACTTGTCCAAAACAGGATCCAGAGAAAAGTTAAAATCTCCCCCAATTAGAATATTCTCTTTTGCTTCTGCCAATCTCAGGAAATGTCCTGCATAAATTTTTCATCATCCAAATTGGGGGCATATAGATTCACCAAGGTCCAGGACTCTGAGTATATTTGACAGTGCACCATTATAAATCTACCTGTTTTATCCTTCGTCATATTCTGTGCTCTCACTAGAACACACTTCCCAATCAGAATTGCCACCCCCTTGCTTTTGAACCGAATGAGGAGGCCAGTACCTGGCCCACCCATCCTCTATTTAACTTTTGGTGTTCTAGTTCTGTCAAATGTGTTTCTTGGAGGAAGGCCAGGTCCACTCCCTATTTCTTAATGTGTGCCAAGACTCTTTTTCTCTTAATCATTCCATTCAGACCATTCACATTAAGACTTACAAACCTTAAACTTTTAGCCTTTGCCTCAGGGGTTATCGTACCAATGTTTCCTTTGTATTTTCATTGCCTCCTCATCCAGCCTCTTATCATCAGCCATTCACCCCTAACCACTTGAACCACAGTAGACCCCGAGGGATAAAATCAGAAAAAATACTAAAGTAAATAGCCACCTTAAAATAAAAAAAGGAGACATTAATACAAATTAAGGCAACATACTTCACAAGCAAGAAACAAGGATGACAACAAAGACGTAAAAACTTAAAACTATCTATTTAAAAAAAAGTAAACAAGGACATAAGCACTATTTATAAACATAATTTTGCTTGACCCCTATTTCTTTCCCCTTGTAACCTTTGCCTCTCATTATATCCACCCCCCACTTGCTCAGTGACCACCCCCCCCCCACAACCACAGGTTCATTCTCTGTACTGTTCTCTCGCTATTAATACCAGAATACACTCCTGTCCACAACAAGTCCATATATTTTGTGGGTTGGTACCCGCTTTGGCCTTGGCTCTTCCTTTTGTCCATTAGTGTGGGCAAATCTTCTGCCATTTGTTGTGCCTTTTCAGGGTAAATAACAAACTTTCTTTCCACACCCCGCTCCCCGGGTGGTCAGGTACTTTAGCACAAACTCATGGCTTTCTGCTGGTTGTAAAGCCTTTATGGCTTTTAAGAGTGGTGCACAGATGTCGGGGGTAAAAAAAACTTTGCTCCCTTCTACCTCCATGGGACCCCCTCTCTTTTTAGCCTCAACTGCCACTGCCTTCAAAATATCTTCTCCGTCCTGATATCACAGAAGCTTTACCAAGACAGAGCGCGGTCTTTGCCCAGGGCAAAGAATTTTGGATGAGGCACCTGTGCGCTCTCTCTATCTCCACTCTCTCCCCGAGATCACCTTCACCCAGCACCCTGGGAATCCAGGTTTGGGAAAAACATACGGGGTTCTGCCCTTCGGTTCCCTCTTTTAACCCCACTACCTTAATATTATTCCTCCTGCTGTAATTTTTGAGGGCATCCAATGTCCCCCATATGTGGTCTTTTTCTTTCATGAGGGTGTCTGTTTTCTTCCCCATGGTATTCATGACATCCTTGGATGCCTCCACCCTTTCTTCAACTTCCACTACTCTTCCCATCAATCCTGAGAGGCCCCCCTGCATTTTGTCCAGTTTCCTCCCTATGTCCTCAGCCCTCTGTTCCATTGAGTGGGAGATCCTGTCCTCCATAAGGCTAAGTGCTCTCATGATGTCACTCAGGGAAGGCTCTAGCCTCCCTGTGTCCATTGGTCTCTTTAACCCACTCCCCTTGCAACCTGAAGCTCCTCATGGGCTTCCTCCTCTATCTACAGTGTTACTAGGGACTTCAGCACCAGCTCCAGCCTCTTCACTTTCACTGTCGTCACTCTCTTCATCTGTGGACCCAGCGTTGGACCCACTGCTGGGGATTGTCTCCTCTGCCAACCCGACGCCTCTTGGACCACCCTTGCAAGCTAGAGCTGGCTCTGCCACCAGAGCCTAACCCCACTCCAAACCCAACACTATCCAGTTCCCCGTGACTCTCTGCTCTCTCTGACTCCGGGCTGGGTCCGCTACCGTAGCCCAGGTAACCCATGCCGCCTTTCTAGGGGTCAGGACCAGTGCTTGCGCCTCCCAACCTCTTAAACGAGCTGGCCTCCACTGCTTTCTGCCCCTCCAACTCACATCCTGCAAGCCCGCCATTAGGATCACCCACACAACAAGGGTGCTCAGTCCGTCACTCTTGCCGTGGGAGGGGGTGGGGGTTTCAAACCTCTCTCTCCCTCTCTCATCGATCTTGGGGTATCCTTCTGCCGTCAGGCACCCTGGGACCATAACCTCTCCCAGAACGGAGTCCTCCTGCTGGGTGGGCTGCTCTTTTGAAGTGGCGGTTTCTTCAGCAGGCCTCGACGCTGTCCCACCATGTTCCTTGCCACGAGGCACCGCACCTCTGGTCTTCAATTTCAGAGCTGTTCCCTTCCCGTTCTTGACCATGGATTTACTTTTTTACTTTCCTAACATGTTCCCACGTTGCATGTTCTGGTATATCCTTTGAAATTTTCTTTAATTTTCTCTCGGGAGCTCTGGGATTGTGCCTTCTACCCTCTCCACATCATGTGACCTCCCCAGATTGGGTTTTCAATCCCAGCATTCCGGGACTGGCGTGAACTTGCTACCACCACTCCTTTTAAAGAAAGGAAGTTGGGGGGGGGGGGTGGGGGTGTAATCATATCTGCACTCCAATGAACTCCAAGCACAGTTGCCACACTTCACCGTGCGTGCTGTACCTCCCCTCACATTGCAGGTGATTTTCTCCAGGAGAACGCAGCTCTGCATTTCTGCACTCCAACGTGTGGTGCTCAGGTGGGGGTGACTGCTATACATTTCCTGGTCACATCCCATGCGACCGTTACATGCTGAATTTGTTATTTGGATATTCTCAAACTCCTGCCCATGACATTCCCCAGCAGGAACAGGTCTGGGCCCTGTGGGAAGTCCACCCCTGTGATTTTTACCAAAATGTATCCCTTAGATCTACTCAAAAGGGTATCACCTTGGCGCATAGCCAGGTTGAATGCACAATGGTTCCTGTCTCTACACTGCATCTAAAGCAGATTTCTGGTTTGACCTTGTGTAATTTTTGTGGTTTAAGATAGAACTGGTGCAGGAAATCGTATTGTACCAGCCTATGGCTGGCATTAATGACTGCCATCATGCTGCCCCGACATGTCGGACCAGAACCGTTCAGGAATTGTTGTTCCTAAAGCTGACTCCCATCTTTGCCTCGCTCTTTGGGGACCCGGCTTCAGGCCCTCATTTTGGAACAGGAGATACATAGCAGAGATGAGTTTACATGTGATTCCCCCTTCGAATTAGAGCCTTGATGTCACTACATAGACGGGCCTAAATTATCCCTCAAAAAAGATCTTAAATAAAGATAGCAGAAGGTGATCTTACTTGATAAATTTATTTTTTAATTGCTCGAATGACACGAGCTTCCCCTTCTCATAGCAGTGCTCGATATACCCGATCCCTTTCTGACACCAGGTGTCCAGCATGTAACACAGACGACGCTTTCCAGGTTCCTAATTTCAAAACATGTCATCTTCACAGAAATGTGGGGATGGTATTCCAAATTACTGTGTTATTAATCCAATAAACCAAACTTTATAGTCGCAGCTTTATGTAGCTTTAATTCATTGATAAAACAAATACACATTTTGCGTAAATTCGCATTAAGATTTTCATAACGATGAATAAACAAAGCATTTGGGAATATTTAAAGACATTAAAGAGATATATAAGAAGAAATAAGATGAATGACTAATTGAAAGAAAAGTATCTCGAGCTCATGTCTCCTTCGTGGTTTGTGGAAGAATGGTAGTCTGCGCGGATATTATGAAGTATTACGTCAGAGACACTATGGTAACACTACAAACAATACTCCTTCTTAAAGAGACCAGCACAAAATTAACTAAGAATCAAAAACACAAGGTTTTAACCTTTACATTCCAGGCCCTAATTATTATAATAGACATTAATGACTAATATATAATAATTACTATTACAGATACAAAAGTAAATATGGTAAGTATAAGATTAGAAATCAAAACTTTCCACTTCTTATAAAATACAGATGTTAGTAATAGGTCGATTTGGGTAACCAGTCTTGGTTTTAATCTGCACTTGCCGAACGAAACTTTTCTTGTCCAGAACTCTATCCGTGATTTTCCCCAGCAACCAAGAATTTCTTGGTGCAGAATCGTCCATAATAATGACAATGTCTCCAAAAACAAAAGTGTGTTTTTAGCTTTAGACCATTTTTGTCATTCTTGTAATAATGAAAGATATTCTTTAATCCATCTTCTCCAAAATAAATCTGGAATAAACTGCACTTGTCTCCATCTGTGTCTGGCATAAATATCTTCTTTCTGAAATTGACCTGGAGCCATTAAAGGTTTAGATTTAAGAAGTAAGAGATGATTTGGTGTAAGTGACTCAATGTTATTTGAATCGATAGAAACTTTAGTTATAAGATGACTATTTAAAATAGCTTCAATTTCACACAATTGTCATCATTCAGTATTTGATTATTCAAAATGGAATTAAGAATTTTTCTGATTGATCTAATCATTCTTTCCCACACACCTCCATAATGTGATCCTGTGGGTGGGTTAAATATTCAACTAATTTTTTTCTGAAGTAATGCATCATGAATTTGATGTTGATTCCAATTTTGAATTGCTTTTCCTAAATCTAATGGAGCTCCTGTAAAGTTAGATCCATTATCAGAGTGTAACTCCTTCACTTGACCATGTCTGGTAATAAAATGTTGAAGAACATTGATAAAAGACTCCGTATTAAGTGATGATGCTACTTCAATATGAATTGCTCTTGTAGTCAAAGAAGTAAATCTAGCTCCGTATCATTTTTCAACACTTCTTCCTCGCTTTATTTGCAAAGGATCAAAATAATCAACTCTCACGTGTGTAAATGGGATTCATCAGGTGAAACTCTGTCTCGTGGCAAATCTGCCATTTTGTTGTTGTCTAGGTTTAGCATTCGAAACCTTCTTAATCTCACTAACTCTGTTCGTCACAAAGGTACGAATCCTCATGGTTTTGTTATTAATGTATGTAAGCACTGATGAACTATCAGTTCAAAACATAGAGTCTGCTAACTCCATCTGTAATTCTCTTCTTAACACAGTGTCCATTTTGCTCAGCATAGCAGTGGCAGTCAATTCCATTCGAGGTATGGTGATTGGCTTTAATGGAGCCACGCTGGCTTTTCCCATTACAAATCCACAATGTACTCACTCTTGGTTATTTCGTGGTACTAAATAACTGACAGAATCAAAACCACCTTTGCATTAGCAAAGTGATGTAACTGAGCAAATGTGGCAATTCCAAAATCTGTTGGTTTAATACATTTGTTGACTTCAAAACTTTCTAACAAGACTCTCAATCCAATTTATCCAATCTTGTGCAATGGGATCTGGTATAGTTACATCCCATCCAAATTTTCTTCAGCACAATTCTTGCAGAATTTTCTTGGCTATTAATAATACTGGTGCCAATATTCCCAAAGGATCATATATTGAACTTACGATCAAAAGAATACCTTTTCTTGTTAAAGGTCATTCTTTCAAAACAATTTTGAATTTCAAAACATCAGATTGAATGCACCATTGCACCCCTAGAATTATTTCGACAGGTAGAACATCACAATCCAAATCAAGATGTTTTATCTCCTTTGCTCTTTCTGCCTCAGGAATAACAGCCAACACATCTCGACTGTTGCTAATCCATTTCGTAAGGTCTTATTACAGGTCTCTTTTAACTCGTGATAAAGATCTATTGCTTCTTTTTCTGAAACCACTGAAGTGAGACAATCATCAACATAGAAATTATTCCTGATGATGTTTATAGTTTGAGAACTAATTTGCTCTTCATTATCTTCAGCATGTTTCCTGAGATCAAGATATGCACAACTCGGTGACGAAGTTGCTCCAAATAGATGAACTGTCATTCTGTATTCAATCATGTCTTTACTGTAATCTCCATTAGGCCACCATAACAATCGTAAAAAAATCACTATCTTCCGATGGTACTTTTATTTGATGAAACATCGCTTCAATATCTGCTGTAATTACAATAGGCTCTTTACAAAATCAAATCAGAACTCTCATTAAAGTATCGATTAAGTCTGGAATTTGTACAAGTTGAGAATTCAATCTAATTCCTTGAAATGATTCCCCACCTTCAAATACTGCCCGTAGTTCTCCTTTTGTGGATGTATAACTCCATGATGAGGTAAATACCATTTTCTACCATATTTATATTACAAGATATCTTCTAAAACCTTTTTCACATAAATTGGTATATTCCAAATGTTTCTTGAATTTTCTCTTTAAATTCAGCAAATGATGTTCTGCAATTATTTTATTATTTGGCATACAAATTTCGCTTTCCTTCAAAGGTAATGTGCTATACAGTAATGACCATCAACATGTTTCACAGAATTTGAAACTAAATCCAGAAACTGCTTGTCCTCCTTCGAAGGTTCTTGAATATCTTTGCGACATTCATGGAAATCAATTTTAAACTGTTTCCACAGATCATTAAGTTTGACAATTGAAATTCTGTTGACATTTACATTTGACAACTCCTGACCATTATTCATTTTCCTCCTAATGGTCCATTAATTGTCCAGCCAAGCAATGTTCTCATGACATAAGGTCCATCATTTTGACTCCTTAATACTTCTAGAGGTTCGAGAGCCTTTGGTACATCTAATCCGATTAACATCTCAACTTTAGCATCAATCTTGGGTAAGCAAACATCTTTTAGATGATCCCACTGTTTGATATCATCCTGAGATGGAATATTCTCCCTATTCACAGGCATAGTCTTCTGAGTATATACACTTGGAAAATCGCAAAATTCATTGCTATCCAATTCAGCAATCTGTAAACCTGAAACTATCTTAGTTTCAATGTTCTTTTTCATCACTCATTGTCTTCAACAATATCTATGATCTTTTACCATGAAGATTAAGTTTATTCATTAACTCAACAGTACAAAATGATGTGATACTTCCTGGATCAAGAAATGTGTAGGACTTCAGTATGAAGCTTCCTTTTTTAGCTTTAACCTGCACAGGAACTATCGAGAGAGCTTTGTCACTGGCACCAGTAAGACTGTTTGTCTGAACCGAAGCTGAAGCATTCTCTTTGACTGTGTCTTTAGTCTTGGATTCAGATTGTTTGACTTCTTTCTCAACTTTGTTGAATATGCAGTAACTTGGGATGCTTTAAATAGTATATTATCACAACTGAGTTGCTTATTACAAGTTTTGCTGATATGTTCTTTACACAAACAACCAAAACATATTCCATTCTTCTTTAAAAAGGTCAATTTCTCATCATGTGACTTTTTCTCCATTGTGAACATTTTTCTAAAGCATGTTCTTTGCAATACAAACAGCTTTCCTGAACAGTCTGAGTTTCCTTGTTCTTTCTTGTGCTTATATTTGACACAGAAGTAATAAAGGTACTTCCCTTTGGTTTCTGTTGAGACAATGATTTAGACTTTTTTTTACATCTTTAGGAACTATTGAAGTATCCTTAATATTTCCAAATCTTGGTATGGTGTAAACATGCACATGCCATTCCAAAAATTGTACATCCTCAAAAGTGGTGTCCCTTTCAGGAAGAATCTTAAGCCCTGCAACTTTGCTTCTCCATAAGTCCTTCAAGATATAAGGTTATTTATTGACAATAATTATCATATTAGCAAGCAAACTCAGCTCTTGCAAATATACACTTCTTCCCATTGCAATACAACATCCTCTCAGAAACAATGCATATGCTTGTAAAGCCTTTGCATCCTCTGATTTTATTGCTGGCCAAGAAAGAATCTTGTCTACGTGGGTCCTTGTGATTTTATGTTCATTGCCATAATGATGATGCAATAATTCTTTTGCCCTTTTGAAACCTTGGTTTGGATCCATATATTGGCAATGTTTGACTAGTTCCTTCACCTGTCCTCCAATATATTACTCCAGGTAATACAGATGATCTTTGGCAATTATAGTATTACTTTCAATGTGATGTTGAAAGGAATTCATGAACATCAGATATTGTAATGGATCTCCATTAAAAACTGGAATTTCCTTTTTAGTTCAACCAATGAACCTTGTTGCTGTGTTAACATAGCAGAAATTTCAGTTTATTTGCTATGAGTGATAATATATAGTCTTGTCCACCATGGCTTGAGACTGGTTGTCTTGTTGTCAATGGAGAATATGGAACTTGAACTGGTACCAAGTGTAGGACCTTGATATGTAAGTGATGGCATTGGTGGAGATCCTTGACTTGTCGCTGGCTCTCCAGCAACACGAAGAGACGTCAATTATTGAGTATGATCAACTCGCATGGTTGAACCTTTCTGAAATGCTCTTCTTTCGGGAAGGTTCATATATTGTGTGCTCGGAAGAGATTGAATGTCGCTAGCCCTTTCCACAGGGTTGGTCATTGACATTTCAGCGCGAGCAGTGCTACCTGTGGCTCCATGCTCAGGTGTACTTGTTTCTTGTAGCTGCAGTACCCATTGATCTGCTGGAATGTTAGGTGCGAGCCCTTTGGGTATTTTACTTTAAGTGATAGTTCTTGCAGAAGCCTGAGCTAATGCTTTTAATCTGGCCATATTCATAGCTCGTTGTTCCTCAAACTCTAGTGTTTTCTTTTCTCTCTTCAATCATCTTTTTTTGTTCTTCACTAGCCATTTGTAACTTCAGTTGCTGATTCTTCATTGAACCTCCTTATCCTCTAAAACATATATTTTCTCCAACCACTCACATTATGCAGAGACAGTAGCCAAGTCTGCGTGCGCCTTAGCATGCGTAGCTGATATGCTTGAAGCACGCGAAGCTGTACTTGCTCTAGATGCCATTGAAGATCTTCCAGTGCTCATAACCTTAGAAATACTATCATCAGGATTCTCATCTGAACTTTCAGATACTGCTGATTGAATCTCTATCTTCAACATTTTGCTTTGTAGAGCACCAGTGGGGCTTTGCAATGTACATTCATCTGTTCCAGTTCCACTAACCTTTAAGTCAACGAATGAGGCCTGCAGTGCCTTGATGGTGTCCTCTTCTTGCTTGGTAGTTGAAGCTGCTTCTTCATGGTGGCTGGCTCCAACCTCCTGCCAAGCATTGTCAGTTGCTGGCCCAACTCACAACCAAACAGTTCTTTGAGAGGAGCTGCTTGCTCGAGGTCTTTAGCCCAACAAGACTTCTTTTTATCCTCCTTGGATTCTTCACATTGCAGCTTGTCTTTCCCTGGCTTATCCTGATTCCTGGGAACTGTAAATGAATTTGTATCTTGCTTGGTCCCTTTAAGAAGATTTCTCTGGCTGAATCTAAGATACTTCACACAGGCTGACTTATCAGGTATTTATAATAAATGTTTAAAATAACATTTCTGGGCTTCCTGCCAGATTCTGCAAACCAGAGCTCTATCTTATCTTTCAAGGTTACAGGTGTCTTGATGTCCTTGGCTCAATTTTAAACTGTGCAATCAGACACGTCCTCACAGAGGCTTCTGGAATATTTTCACAGAAAACTGGACTTCTAGTTAAAGTTTAAATGCTTCTTATTCTTTCAGACACATTTTATGAGCCTTTCTTCCAAACAAAGTTCACAATTATAACTTTTCTTTGAAACAAAATATAGACGACACTTTCCAGGTTCTAATATATTCTAATTTCAAAACATATAATCTTCATGAAAACATGAGGACAATATTCTGAATTACTATCTTATTAATCCAATAAGACAAACTTTGTAGATGCAACTTTATGTAACTTTAATTCATTGATAAAATGGATAAACATTTTGCATAACCTCGCATTAAAATTTTCATAACGATGAATAAACAAAGCATTCAGCTACATTTAAAGACATAATGATATTCAACTTTAAAGAGATATACAAGAAGGAATAAGACAAATTAAGACTAATTTAAAGAAAAGTATCTCGAGCTCATGTCTCCTTCATGGTTTGTCAAAGAATGAGATGCAAGCTCTTGGTCAACATATTATGTCATAGTCACTAATGGTAACACTACAAACAATACTCCTTAGTAAAGAGATAGCCACAAAATTAACTAAGAATCAAAACCACAAAGTTTTAACCTTTACGCCATGGTCATAGGAATTTTATTCTGGGTTAAGGATGTTTTAGGTGTCAACCCCACTTTTAGCCCAATGGTCTGGTTTATCTTTTGCCATGTTTGAATGATGTGTTTTAATATGGGGCTATCCATTTTCCCCAATACTAATATAGTGTCCTATTTATATACAAGCTCTCCTGCCATCTTCTACTGCGTGTATACCAATTTGTGCCCAGGAGGGTATACCATCTCCCTCAAAGATCAAGGTGATAAACCTCCATTGGCTGCCCAGAAGTATTTTTTGAAGTCTGGAAGCCTAATTCCCCCCCACCCCTAGACTATAGTCCCAAGTTAATTTCTCCATGGAGACTCTAACCACTTTTCCCCTCCATAGAAATTGCCTAACATGTCCATTGAGTGTTTAAAAAAAACTCTAGGGCACTGGCATGGGCAAAGTTTGAAGGAGGTATTGTAGCCTTGGCACCACATTCATTTTAATACTGTTAACCCTGCTCATCAACAATATGGGCAGGTTCATCCATCTGAGCCGGTCCTTCTCGATCTTCCAGACAGAGGGAGATCATTCAGTTTATATAAATTTTGTAAGTTATTGTCAACCCTTATCCCCAGATACTTAATCCCCTTTTGAGGCCTCTTAAACTTACTTTCCCGCTGACATTCATTATTTAATTCTTAGTGTAAATTGATTTTGTATCCCAAGATTTTCCTATAATCTTCCAGTGTGGTTTGTAACTTGGCCAATGATCCCGTCAGTTCTGTCAAGTATATCAACACATCAGCAGCAAATAAATTAAATTTGTGTTCTTCCTGGCCCACTCTAAGTCCCTTAATACCTGGGTCCCAGCTTCCACCAGTGGTTCAATAGCCAATATGAATAAAGCTGGGGATAGCTGATAACCTTGTCCACTAGATCTGGTCAGTGGGAAGGCTGGAGATATTTTCACATTGGTTACAGCTTTGGCCCTGGGTTTAATAATGCAGTGCCTTGACCCAATTTATGAATGGCTGCCCAACCTAAACTTTTCCAGCACTTGATTCAAGAATCCCATTCTAGCCTGTTAAAGTCCTTATCTGCATCCAGAGCCATAGCTATGCTTGAGTCTGCCCTTGACTGTGCCAGATGTATTATATTAAGTAATTTATTTATAATGTCTGCCAATTGGGCTTGTTAACTTTGCCAAATATTGAACCAATCTATTTGCCAAGACTGGCTGTTATAGTCCATATTCAGAAGTGAGATTGGGCTTCAATGGATCCCTGTTCTTTTTTTGGGAATCACCATAATTATTGTTGTTGAGAAGAACTCCAGGAGAATATGGATCTCAGCTGCCCAGTCTGCCACCTCCATGAGTTGAGGCATCAAAAGATTCTAAAACTCTCTGTAAAATTCAAAAGGGAACCCATCCTCCCCTGGAGATTTATTAGCTCATAGCGAGCTCAGTGTTTTTCCTATTCCTTCCTCAGAAAAGGGAGTATCTAATCCTTCCTGTTCCCCTGAGTCCAGGTTTGGCAATTCCTATTTAGACAAGAATTCATCCAATTTTTCAAAATCACTCATTAATTCAGATTTGTACAGTTGTAGCGGCGGAATGGCAGCACTACAACTTCCAGGAGGCATCAAACTGGCCATGTGATGTCAGTGCATGATGATGTCAGCACCTGTCATGCACATGATTCTGGCTTTTAAAAGGTGGTGCAAGTGATTCGCTCTAGAAACGCCTTGCGTGGTTATTTCATCGTGTCCACTGCAATTTCTGTGGCCACAACTGGCCACCCTGTATAAAGCTGTCTAAATGTTTCATTTATTTCCTTTGGCTTGTATGAAATCCTTCCTGCCCATTTTTGAATCACATTTATTGTTCTCAAGGTTTATTCTGCCTTCAACTGCCAAGACAGGACTTTATGGGCTCTCTCCCACACCTCTTGGGACCTTTGTGTAGATCTCAATATTGCTTTTTCTATTTTTTAATGTTTGCATTGTGCTGTACTTGAGCTTTTTGCTTGTTAATATTCTATACTTCTCCTCTGAACCTGACTTTTAGTCGTCCTTTTCCAATTGGGTTACCACTTGTTCTGATTCATTAACCACCCTCATATGTTCTTTCTTAAAATTATCTGACCTCCCAAGTAAGCTTTTAGCATATCCCATATCACAAATTTGTTGGCAGTAGTGGTACAGTTTGTCTCACAGAATGTTTCTATCTGAGCGCTGATTTTAACTACAGAATTCTGGTTTCCTTATGGTTAAGGAATGGGTTAAGGAACCATTTGTTTATCGAGCATAACAATAGTTAGGGTCAAGGGCAAATGGATATAGTTATGATGCAGAGTTGGGTGGAGAAGTGTACTTGGTTTCCATGATCCTACCCTTTAACTGGGCCGAAGCCAAAAGCAAATCAATCCTGTTGTAGGAGTTATGTTGCTTAGAGTAGAAGGAGTAGTCCCTCTTTCTCAGATGTCCTCACCTCCAAGCATCCATCAAATTGAGTTCCTTCATGAAACCCAGGGTGGGGTTTAGCTGCCCTGGTTATCGTTATTTTCTTCGCTGACTTGTCCAAGACTAGGTCCAGGCAAAA
This sequence comes from Narcine bancroftii, assembly GCF_036971445.1. Classification (NCBI taxonomy): domain Eukaryota; kingdom Metazoa; phylum Chordata; class Chondrichthyes; order Torpediniformes; family Narcinidae; genus Narcine; species Narcine bancroftii. Next base: position 200,606,081 of record NC_091472.1, read on the forward strand.
ATTGAATTCCCCTCCAATAAAAATGTTTTCCCGCCAAAATTGTTTTGTACAAGTTTTTCTTCGTCAAAATTGAGGGCTCAATGGTGCCCAGGATTCTGAGTATACTTGACAGTGTACCACTATGAATCTTTCCACTTGGGTCTACGATTGTGCCTTCCACCTTCACTGGAACATTTTTTCTTATTAAAATAGCTACTCCCCTAGCCTTGGAATTAAAGGAGGATGCTATCATGTATCCCAACCAACACCTTTTTAATTTTTGATGTTCCCGACTCATGAGATGGGTCTCTTGTAAAAAAGCCACAACCATTTACATGTTTTTTAATGTGTGCCAAGACTCTCTTCCTCTTCACCTTTCCATTTAAGCCATTGACATTGAAGCTTAGAAATGTGATTGTTTCATCCATCATCCCAGAGATTCTCCCTTAAGTTCTTTCCCCCTACCTTTTGTTGTTTACCCAGTCCATATTCCATGACTTTTTGACCTGACCAAAATAAGCTCTAGAGAAACTAAGATAAGAAAACACCTACACACCCTCCCCGCACAGCCAGCCCTCACCTTCCCCCATGCACCAACCCGCGAAGTCTTGGCACCAACTCACTCAACATCTTGGAGCATACTCATTGCACCCATCCACCTGCCTCACAGCCTCCCCAACCACCCTAGGGCTCCCAACAAACTTCCATTTAACTTTAACATTAATAACAAGCAAAGGACAATAATCATCTTTGTTATATCTGCAATATTAATGACCAGATCCTCCTTTACTATTGACTTTATCCCCAGGTACCCTCCTTTAGGGATCATACTGGGCAACAATTTAGGTGTTTATATACCTCCTTGGCCTTTTTAAAAAAAAACTTCTTCCCCCACCCCCGGACAACATCACTTTCAGGTCACTGGAAAACTAATTCCCTTTTGCTTCAGAAGCTTCCTGATTGGGTCAAATTCTTTGCAACATTTTTTAGTAGCGCTGTGCTGATGTCCAGGTTAAAAAAAAGGACTTTACGTCTTTCAAACGCTGCCAGGCCTCATCGTTCCCCAGCCACTGCATGAAGAATCTGCTCCCCAGGGAAAACCCACACAGACATGGGGAGAATGTACAAACCCTTTACAGACAGTGCGGGCTTCAAACCCTGGTCCCAATTGCTGGCAGTGTAAAGGCATTGCACTAACCGCTACGCCAACTGTGCTGCCCTTTCTCAGGGTCTTTTGAATGTCCCCATTGTACCAGCTTCCACCACCATCCCTGGCAATACATTCCCACCTCATGCCGCTTGAACTCACCTCCACTTTCCACCACCCCCCATCCCCCGACTAAAGACGGCCAGCATACCAGAAGCCTTCTTATCTATCCTATCAACCTGTGTGGCAAAGAGAGATATATGGATTTGAACCCCAAAAACCCTCTGTACCTCCGCACTGTTAAGAATCCTGTCATTAACCATATTCTCCGCCTTCAGGTTTGATCTTCCAAGGTACATCACTTCACCCTTACCCAGATTGAACTCCATCTGCCACTTCTCCACCCGACTCTGCATCATGACTATATCCTTTTGCAACCTAAGACAACTTTTCAACACAATGTACAACCTTTGTATTAGGTGACCCACGTCTCAATTTCTTCGGCCAGGTCATGTATTAAATTCACAAAGGACAGGGCTCCCAAAACAGACTAGTCACTGACCTCCAGGCAGAACATATTCCATCCAGTACTACGCTCTGCTTTCTGCAGACAAGCCATTTCTAAATCCACACAGCCATGGATTCCATGCCTCATGACTTTCTGAACGAGTCTCCCATGGGAGACCTTGTCCAATGCCTGACTAAAACCTATATGCACCACATCTATTGCCCTATCTGCAGGACTGATTCACGGCATGTGGAGTTCCCTTTGTGGCCCTCTCTGGGTGCAGACTGGGAGATCAGCATCTTGGCTCTGCCACACCAGTGACCGATCCTTTTAATTCTGCATCCTCCTCCCATGTCTGTCCATGGCCTCGTGTGCTATTCCACCCATAAATTGGAGGAATAACACCTGATTTTTCCCATCTGGGCATTCTCCAGCCAGATGGCGTTAGCGTCAACTTCTCTGGTGTCTGCAAACCTGCTCTCCTTTCCCTTCCCCCTGTCAGCTCTCCACCTCCATCCCTCTCTATTCACCCGGACATCCCCCCTCCCCCTGCTCGCTGCTGTGCCCTCCCTCCCTTCTCCACCTATCACCTCCTGCCTTTGCAACCACCCCTCCCCCTTACCCTTTTGTTCAGATGCCTGCCAACATTCTTCGATCCCTTGATAAAGGGCTCCAGCCCGAAACGTCAGTTCTGTATCTTTATCTTTGCTTCATGAAGGGCGCTGTTTGACCTGCTGAGTTTCTCTGGCATTGTGCTTTTACTACCGTCCTACCTTCATCAATTTCTATTGTCACATCCTCACAAAGACTTAGATTCAAGAGGCACGGCCTTCCCCTCATAAAGTCGTGCTGACCATCCCTAAGCAGTCTGAATGCTCGTGACTCCAAGGATCATGACAGTTTCGCTGGCTCTTTCTGCCCAAGTGGTCGCTGGCTCTTGCTCCCCAGAGGTGACAGAGCTGCCTTTGTTGCAGGGTGCGTTCTGGGGCTTGATGATTGGCCTGGTGATAGGATTGTCTCGGATGATCTCAGAATTCGTCCTCAACACAGGAAGCTGTGTGAAACCCAGCAACTGTCCTTTCATCATCTGTGGCATCCACTACCTGTACTTTGCACTCATCCTCTTCGCAGTGACTTGCCTGATCGTGCTCAGCATTTCCTTCCTGACGAAACCAATCGAAGATAAGCATGTGAGTCTGAAGCCCTCCCGTTGTCATTTTCATGTGATTGGAGTGGAGTCATGACCGTCAGTCTCTCTGAGACAGTCAGTGTGTCTGAGATGGTCAGTGTGTCTGAGACGGTCAGTGTGTCTGAGATGATCAGTGTGTCTGAGACGATCAGTGTGTCTGAGACGATCAGTGTGTCTGAGACGGTCAGTGTGTCTGAGACGGTCAGTGTGTCTGAGACAGTCAGTGTGTCTGAGACGGTCAGTGTGTCTGAGATGGTCAGTGTGTCTGAGGTCAGTCTGTCAGAGACGGTCAGTGCATCAGAGATGATCAGTGTGTCTGAGATGGTCAGTGGACTGAAATGGTCAGTGGTCTGAGATGGTCAGTGGTCTGAGATGGTCAGTGGTCTGAGATGGTCAGTGGTCTGAGATGGTCAGTGTGTCTGAGATGGTCAGTGTGTCTGAGGTCAATCTGTCTGAGATGGTCAGTCTGTCTGAGATGGTCTGTGTCTGAGATCAGTCTGTCAAAGACAGTCAGTGTCTGAGACTGTGTGTCTGAGGTCAGTCTGTCTGAGGTGGTCAGTCTGTCTGAGGTGGTCAGTCTGTCTGAGATGGTCAGTCTGTCTGAGATGGTCAGTCTGTCTGAGATGGTCAGTCTGTCTGACATCAGTCTGTCAGAGACGGTCAGTGTCTGAGATGGTCAGTGTGGGATGGACAGTGAGTCTGGGACTGTCAGTGAGTTCAGAATGGTCAGTGAGTTTGGCATGGTCAGTGTGCCTGAGATGGTCCGTGAGTCTGGGACGGTCCATGAGTTCGGACATGTTTGGCCCGTCTGACACTCGCACCTGTGCTCAGTGTTTGTGGCTAGGAGGTGTGGTGCAGGGACAGGCATGTAATTTCTTCGTGCTTATGTTTGCCAGCTCTACCGGCTCTGTTGGGCTTTACGCAACAGCACAGAGGTGCGAGAAGACTTGGACATGGATACTTGGAAAAACAATGATAATGAGAGCAAGATGGAGGTTGAAGAAGGTAACATAGCTTATGGTGTTGGGAAGGAGAACACAAGAAATGTCCATCTCAGTGGATGCTGCTCAGGGAACCGCCACTCATTGCTAATGCTGTCAATAAGGCCATGACTTACTGCCTGATTTTATCACCCTAAGCAGACTAGCATGCCAGAGGCATTTAAGGGTTAACTATATGAGTGGGCTGGCATCACACTGAGTGAGGAGGGCAAATTTCCACCCCTGAATTAGTGGGGAGACAAATGAATAACAGTTCAGGTGGACCTGTCACCTGGACTTGGGAAAGAGGGAGAAGGTAAATTGCGGTAAATTGCCGTTAGGAGGGGAGAGGGTGGTATCGGCCGAGGGCATGTATCGGCTCAGGTGAACGCAGGGTTACCTTGCCATTAAATACAGGTCTTAAGATCCAGAACCAGAGATAATGTTGGAAATGCCCAACAATAATGGTGGAGGGCGGGAGGGAGGAGAGAATGAGAGAGACAATCAGAGAGAGAAAGGTGGAGAGAGTAGAGACAAAGAGAGGGTGTGGGCGAGAAGTATAGAGAAAGTGAGAAAGGCAGGATTAGAGAGTTGATGGGAGAGAGAGAGAGAAAGAGGAAATTCATCCGAATGGAAATTTCAGTGAAAATTGCCATCTATCTCCAATCTCTGGACTGCTGATATAATGTCCTTGATACATTCCCCAGAGGGTCCAAACCACACCCTGATCTGCTCAAAGTTCTGTTGTTATCTGCAATATTATTTTCACAACCAGCAGCACTGCAGAGATTACAAGCAGAACATTCCAGGGAAGCAACAGCAGTGATCACGTAGGCCAGAGGAACCACTGTTGTCAGTGGAAGTGGGGTTGGGCACTGACTCATTCACGTCAACTCACACTTACAAACACAAGGCACACAGGATGGACGTTCTTGGCGCCTAACCAGAGAGGGTGCAGAGAAGATTTACTAGGACGTGGCCAGGACTCAGGGACCTAACTACAGGGAGAGGTTGAGCCAGCTGGGGTTTTATTCTTCGGAGCGCAGGAGGATGAGGGGTGATCTCACTGAGGAGTACAAAATCACGAGAGGACTAGGTCAGGTGAACGTAGAAAGCCGAAAAATCGGAGGGGTAACATTTTTTTAAACACAGATTGTGGCGGGTGTGTGGGACGGACTGCCAGAGAAGGTGGTTAAGGCAGGTACTGTTGCAATGTATCTCCCTCAACTTTGAGGATTTAGATGGATGGGTTTAGAGGGATATGCGACAAAGGTAACTAGGTGGGACGGGTGTGAGTGGGACATTTAGGACAGCATGGGAGAATTGGGCTGAAGGGCCTGCTTCCACTCTACTCAGTCAGCAACTACCGTATATGCTATTGTATAGGACAATGACCCAAATTTCCATCTAAAATGGTGGTTTTGAGCAATACCCTTTGTATAAGACGACCCGAAATCTGACACTTAGCAGTGGATGCTGTTAAAAGCAAACCATAATACTTTAATACCAACATTTATTTAAAGGTTTAAATTTCATTTGGATATTTTAAAATAAGCCACTATTGGCTCCTGTACAGGCCGTTTAAAGTCTGCACAGAGCCATCAGTAGTTGAAGTGGGTTGGATGGACCCCGTGGAGGAGTGGTGAGACTTCACAAATAACTAACGGGGCATGCGCGGGATTGTGCTGGAAGGCAGCAGGGAGGTGAAGTAAGGATTGTAGACCCTTTGCATAGGATGACACTGGGCTGGGACAGCATGTGCCAGGTGGATGCCCGGAGGGAAGAGGGGTTGGTGGGGGGTTACTGGATCACATCCCACCCCACAAAGGGAGTGGGAGGGGAGGGGAGAGGTGTATTGGCTGGTAGGTGAGGTGGGGTGTACTGGCTAGTAGGTGGGTTGAGGAGGGAGAAGAGAGGGGGTTGTACTGGCTGGTGGGAGGAGGGAGGGTTGGAGGGGATAGGGAGGGAGATATAGGGGAAGGGGAGGGATGTAGGGGAGGGGTAGGGAAGGAGGTGCACAGGCTGGCGGGAGGGGGAAGGGAAGTAGGGGAAGGATGGAGGGGAGTGGGAGGAAGGAGGGGAGGGAGATAGGAGCTGGGGAAGGGGGAGGAGTTCAGGCTAGGAGGAGAGGAAGAATGGTGGAGGGAAGTAGAGCAGGGCAAGGGGGGTGAGGGGCACTGGCTGATGTGGGGGAGGGAGGTAGGGCCGGGTGAAGGGGATGAGGGACACAGACTGGCAGGTGGGGAGAGGTGATAGAGAGAAGCATATCTACCTGCATCCACCTACCTCCTGCCCCCCTGTGCTCCTTTCCCCCCTCCACACCCACCACCTGATTCAAGTGTGTGCTGAGGATGGCCTCAGGCTCAAATTGCCTGCTGCTTTTTGCGGGCGGCCTGCGCGACCTGCTGGCTCCCTCCGAAGTGGTTGTGTACTGCACCTTCAGCCCATGGCCTTCTGCTCTGCACGTCTGTGTTTCCACCTGGCTGGACGCTGTGTTGGCATCCATGGGCTAACATGAGACTGGAGGCCCTATTGTTCACTGAGGGCCTGGACTTTAGGCGCATTCTGGGGTGAGGGCCAGCCCACTTAAGCCTTCTCTGGCTATCCCCTTTCACCAGAGTATCCCATCTGGGATGGGAGATTCACACTGCTTTGTTGGCCTGTGTTCTAAAGACTGTGCAGAGCATCATATTGCACGACTGCTTGGAAGATTTTAATGTGTGAATATACATTATCAGTCATGTGCCCTTTGATTGGCTCACTGTGAACGTGAAGGTGTGTTACAGTCGGGCTACTAACTTCCAGTTCCTCCTTATACCTGACAAATGCCCCAGGCCTGAAATGTTGGTTACCTTTTCCTCCCTCAGGGTGCTACAAGGCCTGGTTTCTCTCCAGCACTTTTGTGTGTTTCACTCAACCCCAAGTGCCTGCAGATTTTCCTGTTTAACTTCTCGTCAGCACCTTGAGATGGGACAAGAGAGAAGATGAGAACTTATTGTCAGATACATAAAACACAACAGCACAGTACAGGCCCTTCAGCCCTCGATGTTGTGCCGACCCATATATTACTTTAAAAAAAACACTAACCCTCCTTACCCCTTAATCTCTATTTTTCATCCATCCATGTGCCTGTCTAAGAGTCTCTTAAATGCCCCTAATGTTCCAGCCTCCACCACCATCCCCAGCAAAGCATTCCTGACACCCACAACTCTCTGTGTTTAACAAAAACTTACCCCTGGTGTCTCCCATAAACTTCCCTCCTTTCATTTTGTACACGTCCTCTGGTGTTTGCTGATCCTGCCCTATGTAAAAGGCGCTGGCTGTCCACCCTATCTATGCCTCTTATAATCTTGTCGACTTCTATCAAGTCTCCTCTGCTCCAAAAAGTCCCAGCTCTGCTAACCTTGCCTCATAAGACTTGTTTCCCAATCCAGGCAACATCCTCTGTACCACTCCATAGATTCCAAATCCTTCCTATAAGTATGATGTACAAATGCATCAAAATTCTTAACTTGCTGCAGATGCACAGGTGTGCAAGATACACCACTGACAGCAGTGTACATTGGGGGCAGTTAGCGCAAGGCGATAACAGCACCAGTGATTCACCCGCGTTCAACTCCAGTGCTGTCTGTAAGGAGTTTGTGCGTTATCCCCGTGTCTGCGTGGGTTTCCTCTGGGTGCTCTGGTTTCCTCCCATGTTCAGAACGTACAGGATTCCCAGGTTAATTGGGGTATTTGGGCAGCACTGATTTGTAGGCCAGAAGGGCTTGTTACCATGCTGCAACTCTGAATTTTTTTTAAAAAAGTTTTAAATTTACAGTACAAGTCCGATTATCCAAAATGGTCAGGACCAGGCCCATTTCAGATAAATGGTTCCTTTCAGAGAACCAGTCAATTTTTAAAAACAGCCCAGCAAATCACTTGTAACAGCGTTGAAGCAACAACAATAGGGGAAGGCTTTTTAAGCATTAAAATAATGTTTAATTCTCACCAAAAAAAAAATGATGGCTCCCACTGATCACTGACACCTCCCCACTGAGGTCCCGCTCGTGCCGGGAGTCTGAGGGCCCCGCTGCTTTCCAGGAGCTTGGGGACCCCATTGCTGCCCGGGAGCCCGAGGTCTTCGGTCAGTTTGGCTCCAAAATAATTTCAGATAAATGAGGATTTTGGAGATCCTCATTTCGCAGAATCTGATTTCAGATAATCGGAGTTGTATTGTAAATTTTTTAAAATTACCATAATATACCAAGACACAGTAAGAGGTAACAAAATATAAAAAGGATAGATAAATCTTGGCCTGTACTCTTTAGAATTTAGGAGAATTAGGGGGGATCTCAATGAAACATTTCAAATGTTGAAAGGCATGGACAGAGTAGATAGAGAAAGGTTGTTTCCCATGGAGGGAGAGTCTATAACAAGAGGGCACAGCTTTGGGATTGAAGAGTGTCCGCTTAGAACAGAGATGCATAGGAATTTCTTCAGCCAGAGGGTGGTGACTCTATGGCAGTTATGGAAGCCAAATTTAAGTCAGAGATTGATAGGTTCTTGATTAGCCAGGGTATCAAATGTTAGGGGGAGAAGGCCAAGCAGTCGGGCTGAGGGAAAATGGACCGGCTCATGATTAAATGGTGGGGCAGACACAATGGGCTGAATGGCCTATTTCCACTCCTATGTCTGGTGGAGAAATCAGTGAGCATTTGAATGGGCCAGATGAGTAGTTCAGTGTGAGGAACGTGATCTGATCGCAGCACTGATGGTCCGTATTCCTGTTCTTGTCACCACCAGACACCCCCAAGGAGGTTCCGTGCTGGAAGAAAACCTACAACTGGTTCTGTGGGTTCGACCAGAAGTCACCAAAGTTGACCAAAGAGGAGGAGGAGAAACTAAAAGAGAAAATGACTGACATCTCAGAGATTCCCCTGTGGAGAAATGTGGTCAACATTAATGCCATCATCTTGTTATCCGTCTGTGTTTTTTTTTGGGCGTTTTATGCATAAACCACAAAGGTTTTCCCCTCCACCCCCCAATACCGCACACAGCACATTAGTCTTACGCTCCACTGGGACAGATGACCACAGATTAATTCAAACAGAACATCCGATATCACCCCTTTAAATGCAGACCTTAGTTGTTTTTTTTTGCCTGCTCTCTCCAAAAGTAAAACTGCTGGGATTCAAAATAAAGAATCACAGGTGAAGCTGTCATTTCATCACACACGGACACACTCCGGTGGAAGGGGCTTCTCACAAATTGCGTGCAATCATCAGGGTACTGACCGATCTCCAGTAAGACTATCTAAAGAGAATATTTTTGGAATGAGAATCATCTGTTAAATTTTTTAAATAAAACAGATCAGAATTGTAAGAAGTTCTACGTCTGGATGTCGGACTCTCTCTCACTGGTTTGCATCCATTGCTGTGGAGGATTTCTACAGCCACGTGCTTGTGAAGGATTTCCACAGCCACGTGCTTGTGAAGAATAGCTGAGCGGCAATGTTGCAGCCACACCGCGTGCAACAAACTCCTGGGAATAGAACATAGAACGATACAGCATAGTACAGGTCCTTGACGTGGTGCCGACCTATATATTCCTTCCAAATAAAATTCTTACCTCCCTACCCCTTAACCCTCTATTTTTCTTTCATCTCCGTGCCTGTCTAAGAGTCCCTTAAATGCCCCCAATGTTTCAGTCTCCACCACCATCGGTGGTAAGGCATTCTTCGCACCCATAGCTCTCCATGTAAAAAAATGTCTCCCCTCAACTTCCCTCCCTTCATTTTGTACAGATGTCCTCTGGAGTTTGCTTTTCCTTTCAAGGGAAACAGGTGTTGCCTGTCCATCCTATTTATGCCTCTCATAATCTTGTAGACCTTGATCAAATCTCCTCTCATCCTTCTAAGCTCCAAAGAGAAAAGTTACAGCTCTGCTAACCTTGCCTCACAAAACATTTTTCCAATCCAGGCCACAAGTCTCCTCTTCACCTCTCCATGGCTTCCACATCCTTCCTATAATGAGGTAATCAGAACTGAACACAATATTCTAAGTGTGGTCTCACCAGAGATTTGTAGAGCTGCCACATGACTTCTCTACTCTTGAAATCAATCCCTCTATTAAATGAATCCCAGATTCCCATAGGCCTTCTTAACTATCCTATCAACCTCCAAAGAAACCTTGTGGAATGATGACATGGCTCACCACAATTCCTATGGGCAGTAAACAGAGGTAAATACTGGGCAGTGCATCACGACCACTGTTCTGGGATTGACTGCATCCACCTGGGCCTGGCCTTGGGTTTATCGATTGACACTCAAGATGTAGTCAGTGCAGGTCAGGGTTTGGATAACTGGTGCAGGCAAGGTTCACCAGGGTGATTCCAGAGATGAGAGGGTTCGAGCTTGAATCCCCTGGGACTATACTCGCTGGAATTCAGAGGAATGAAAACATACAAAAATGGAGGCAGTAAAGTTGTTTCCATGAGTAGGTGCGACTAGAACTATGGACATAGCCTCATGATCCAGGGGGTCAGATTTAGGACAGAGATGAGGAGGAAATGGTTCTCCCAGAGAGCAGTGAATCTGTGGAATTTCCTGCCCTAGGAAGCAGTAGAGGCTGCCTTCATTTAATCTGATTTTTGAATAGTTGGGGAAGTGTAGTAGATCTGGAGCTCAGGTTGCCAAGGAACAGGGGTCCATGAGGCAACAGAAGCTGTGGGAGCACAGGAGGCAAATCTACAGAGACTCGGTGTTGCTGAAGGGACTCCTTTTTACTGCTCTAGTTGGGGACGTTGGGTAACTCTTTGCCTTTATGGCACACCAAAGTTGAAGTATATCATTTAGATTACAATTTTTTGTATTATTATATGACAATAAAAGGAACCTTTTTGAACCTTTGAATACAGGTTGTGGGACAGGTAAGTCCACAGTCAGATCAGCCATGATCTTATTGAATGGTGGACAGGCTTGACAGGCCAGATGGCCAACTCCTGCTCCGATATCTTATGTTCTTGGGAGAAAGAATTGTTAGGGGAAAACAGTGGTGGATTGGTGCAGACTTGATGAGCCAAATGTCTTCCTATGTGGTAAATGCCTTTGCACCGCCAGCGATTGGGACCAGTGTTCGAATCCCGCATTGTCTGTGAGGTGTTTTTATGTTCTCCCAGTATGTGCATTGGTTTTGCCCGGGGGCTCCAGTTTCCCCATCCATTTGAAATGTACTGAGGGGGGTGGTAGGTTAATTGGATGGCATGGACTCGTGGGCCGAAGTGGCCTGTTACCGTGTGGTATGTCTTCAGTTAAATTTAATGTCAAAATGCAACATGAGAATTCAAATTCACCAAGTGCTGTTGGGCTGACTGACGGATTTCCTTGGCATCACTGTTCAGTGGCAGTATGGTGTGGTGCAATCTGCCCATCTAAACAACTCATGCTCTCTCTGAATTCTGAGGTTTTATGCAGAAGAGCTATGCCAAAGGTCAGGATCTTTACATTTATTAAGAATATGTATACATTTTCATGAAAAATAAGGATGTAAACCTCTTGTTCACAACCTTTAATGTAATGTCATATCCCTACGTACAATGTGCAGATGAACTAAAATCCTTATTTGCTGCAGCCATGCAGGAACGTAAGATTCACCATCTACAATTAATCGTATACAACCGAGGAAGAAGAAGGATCTTGGGATCTAGGTCCATAGATCCCTCAAGGTTTCCACATGCTGATGGGGTGGTTAAGATGGCGTATGGTGTACTAACCTTCATTAATTGGGGTTGAGTTCCTGACCTGTTAGGTAATGCTCTATAAAACTCCGCTTAGACTGGACCTGAAGTATTGGCGTTCAGGTCCGGGTGCCTGATTACAGGAAGGATGAGGAAGCTTTGGAGAGGGTGCAAAGGAGGACGTTCACAGGATTTGAGAACATGTCCCACGAAACAAGATTGCCCAAGCTGGGGCTTTTCTCTTTGGAGAATGAAAGATAGACTTAATAGAGGTATATAAGATCATGAGGGGCTTAGATAGGGTGGTTAGCTAGCACATTTCTCGTGGGTTGACAATGGCAAATGCCAGAGGACCTCTGGTTAGGAGGAGAGTTTAGGGGAAATGTCAGAGGTGCTTTCCTCAGAGAGCAATGGGTGCATGGAATGCATTGGTGGGGATGGTGGTGGAACAATAGGGACATTTAAACGACTCTTAGGCACGTGGATGCAAGAAATATTGAGGGTTAGAGCTGTGAGATAGGGAAGGGTTAGATTGTGGAGAAACTTGGCACATTAGGGCTAAGGGGCTTTATTGTGCTGTATTGTTCTCGTCTCTTCTTTCTTTGGCTTGGCTTCGCGGACGAAGATTTATGGAGGGGGTAAAAAGTCCACGTCAGCTGCAGGCTCGTTTGTGGCTGACCAGTCCGATGCGGGACAGGCAGACACGATTGCAGCGGTTGCAAGGGAAAATTGGTTGGTTGGGGTTGGGTGTTGGGTTTTTCCTCCTTTGCCTTTTGTCAGTGAGGTGGGCTCTGCGGTCTTCTTCAAAGGAGGCTGCTGCCCGCCAAACTGTGAGGCGCCAAGATGCACGGTTTGAGGCGTTATCAGCCCACTGGCGGTGGTCAATGTGGCAGGCACCAAGAGATTTCTTTAGGCAGTCCTTGTACCTTTTCTTTGGTGCACCTCTGTCACGGTGGCCAGTGGAGAGCTCTCCATATAATACGATCTTGGGAAGGCGATGGTCCTCCATTCTGGAGACGTGACCCATCCAGCGCAGCTGGATCTTCAGCAGCGTGGACTCGATGCTGTCGACCTCTGCCATCTCGAGTACCTCGACGTTAGGGGTGTGAGCGCTCCAATGGATGTTGAGGATGGAGCGGAGACAACGCTGGTGGAAGCGTTCTAGGAGCCGTAGGTGGTGCCGGTAGAGGACCCATGATTCGGAGCCGAACAGGAGTGTGGGTATGACAACGGCTCTGTATACGCTTATCTTTGTGAGGTTTTTCAGTTGGTTGTTTTTCCAGACTCTTTTGTGTAGTCTTCCAAAGGCGCTATTTGCCTTGGCGAGTCTGTTGTCTATCTCATTGTCGATCCTTGCATCTGATGAAATGGTGCAGCCGAGATAGGTAAACTGGTTGACCGTTTTGAGTTTTGTGTGCCCGATGGAGATGTGGGGGGGCTGGTAGTCATGGTGGGGAGCTGGCTGATGGAGGACCTCAGTTTTCTTCAGGCTGACTTCCAGGCCAAACATTTTGGCAGTTTCCGCAAAGCAGGACGTCAAGCGCTGAAGAGCTGGCTCTGAATGGGCAACTAAAGCGGCATCATCTGCAAAGAGTAGTTCACGGACAAGTTTCTCTTGTGTCTTGGTGTGAGCTTGCAGGCGCCTCAGATTGAAGAGACTGCCATCCGTGCGGTACCGGATGTAAACAGCGTCTTCATTGTTGGGGTCTTTCATGGTTCTCGTCTAACAAGATGGTAAAAAGAGATAATAATATTAAAGGAGAGATAGATAAATGATCACAGTTGCAGTTAATGCCAGAAATAAGTGACGTGTCAATAGTGCTGACAGGACTTTCGGTGGTCCTGGTGTAGGGTGATCCATAACCTAGACAAGGGTGGTGCAGTTAGAGGTCAGTGGGACAGACTACATTTGGCCAAAGCCAGACGACAATTCTCAGACATTTCCTCTTACTTTAGCCTCCAACAGGACCCCACCAAAAGCACTGCACCACGCACCATCTCCAAACTCATCACTTCTGGTCACCTCCCTGGTGCGGCCTCCAACCTTATTGCTTCCCAACCCCGTACCGCCCATTTCTACCTCCTACCCAAGATCCACAAACCCAATTGTCCCGGTAGGTCCAAGTGCTTCTGCCTCACTGAATTGGTCTCCACTTACCTTGACTCTGTTTTATCCCCCTGGTTCAGTCCCTCCCCACCTACATCCAGGTCATTTCACACGCCCTCCACCACTTCAACAACTTCCAGTTCCCTCAGCTTAGTCACCTCATTATCATGATCTTGATGCACATCCAATCCCTATACACCTCCATTCCCCATACTAAAGGCCTCAAAGTCCTTTATTTCCAATTAACACCTTTTGTTGGTTTGGATTCTGAGACTTTCTGATACATTCTGCCTCTGCCTTTTCTGATTTTTCCTTGAGGAAGGGCTCAGGCCTGAAACATCGGCAACATATCTGTCTCCTGTGGATGCTGAGTTCTTCCAGCATTTCGGAGCTTTTATTCCAATCTCAGCATCTGCAACCTGTCGTGTTTCACTATAGATCACCAAGAAACTGGTTGGATGTCCCTGCAATGCAGAGTGAAACGTTTCTTGACTGATCAGCAGCATCTGGCGTGAGATGGGACAGTGCTCTGGCTTGGTGAACAGCTGATGTCTCAGCAGAGCAGTGGGGCAAGTCTTGCCTCCTCTCCCCCCGCATCCACATCCACATAGCACATTTAAACAGAGCATTTTAATAGCTGCAAGGAAGAGGGAGAAAAGAGGAAAGAACTCCAGAATGTCCCTACCATCACCCTAATAGTGGGAGCTGAAGTTCAAATGGCTCTTCCACAGAGGAGAGTGAAACACGCAAGTCTGGAGACGCTGTGATTGTTGTAAAACACACCGCATTGCTGGAGGAACTCAGCTGGTCTCGCAGCGTCCCTAGGAGATAGAGATATGTTACTGACGTTTTGGGTCTGAGGCCCTTCTTCAAGGAAGTTGTCAGAATAAAGACAGTAGACTAGTCAGGGGAGGAGTCTAGACCAATAAAAGGTGTTCATTGGATATGATTGCCCTTATCATATCCAATTAACACCTTTTGTTGGTCTGGATGTTTTTGGTTTTGGCTCTGTGAAAGGAGACAGAAGGAAACTGGAAGGAAGAGAGAGAGAGAGAGAGAGAGAGAGAGAGAGAGTCAGAACTGGGGAAATGGCAACAGGGGGAAGAAGGGTGGGGGGGGGTGATTTAATCCCATCTGGCATTAATATCGACTTCTCCAGTTTCTGTTAACAACCACCCCACCCTCTTCCCCAATCACCTTTCCCCAACTCTGTGTCTCTCTCTCTTCCTTTTTCCCTCTGTCTCCTTTCACAGAGCCAAAATTGATACACGCCTCTCCTCTTATCTAATGAACATCTTTTGTTGGATTGGACTTCTCCCCCTAGCAGTCTTCGGTCTTTATTCTGATGCCTTTCTCCTCTTTGCTTATTCCATGAAGAAGGGCTCAGGCACGAAACGTCAGTAATATAGCTTCATTTCTCCCCCCACCCCTCCACCTCCCAAGGATGCTGTGAGACTGGCTGAGTTCCCCCCGTCAGTTAACCAAGTGTTTCCCTTCCACGGAGGAGGTCGGTCCACTGCACCTTCACTCAACAACCACTAGGGATCAATGCTGACTGCACTTTGAAACAAATCAAGCCACTGCGCTTCCCTCTCCGTGAGCCGGTGTGATATTTAATTGGATGCTACCACCAGAAAAGAGGTCAGCAGTATGATTCTTATGCAGTATGATTCTTATGCAAGCAAAGTCATAAAGCCTACCGGGTGAAAGCAAACATCTACACATTGGAGGAAGAATATTGGTGCCATCAGCAAAGTTTCTAACCATTCATTGCCACCCAAGTTGTGAATTAGAACTTACTATTCAATTTTGTTGCATTTTATATTTAATACATCTATATATAGTACATAATATCAAACAGCAGTGGATCAATCCCTGCAGCACACCACTACTCACATGATTCCAGATTGAAGCAGGCAAGGCTGTCAGCCACCATTATGTCAACCTTCTATAGGAGTTCTATCCTGGCCGGTAGGTCAATCCACAGGACTGTAAATGTTTTTATAATTTGGGCAGCAGTTAGTGGAGTGGTTCTCAACCTTTTTCTTTCCACTCACATCCCACTTTAAGTAATCCCTTTGTCATTGGTGCTCTGTGATTAAGGGGTTGCTTAAGGTGGGTGGAAAGAAAAAAATTGAAAACCTCTGTTTTAATCATACCTCATTGACTCACTATGTGCACGTTTTCATAACTCCAAAGGAAATGGGCCAATGATAATTTTTCTCAAGCAAAATATTTCAGTAACAATTGAGTAAAGAGCAGTGATTCTCAACCTTCCCTTCCCACTCATATCCCACCTTAAGCAATCCCATGCTAATCACAGAGCACTGATGGCAGAGGGATTACTGAAAGTGGAATGGTGAGTGAAAAGAAAAAAGGTTGAGAATCACTGGGTTAGTGCATCACTGTTGCAGTGCCAGCGATCGGGGCCGGGAGTCAAATCCTGTGCTCTCTGTAAGGAGTTTGCATGTTTTCCCTGTGTCTGTGTGAGCTTTCCTCCAGGTACTAAGTTACCTCCCATCATTCAAAACACACCAGGGTGTGTAGGTTAATTGGGCGGCATGGGCTTGTGGGCCGAAAGGACCTGTTACCTAAATTTTTTTAAATAATTATATAAAGCACAAAAGGGTGGCTAAAGTTAATGCTGGGCCCTTGGAAGATGAAAAAGGGGAATTAATATTAGGTAATGAGAAAATAGCTGAGGGTTTGAATAACTATTTTGTGTCAGTCTTCATGGTGCAGGACACGTTGAAAATGCCAAAGGCAGATATTATGGATGTGTTGGGAGGTGAGGATCTGGATGTAATAGCTATTAGTAAAGAGATTTTCTGAGGGTCTAAACACAGATAGGTTCCCTGGTCCTGATGGAATGCATCCCAGGATACTGAAAGAAGTGGCAGCAGTTATAATTGAAGCTTTGGTGATAATTTACCAAAATTCTCTGGATTGTGGGCATGTCTCTGACAGTAAATGTCATGCCACTATTCACAAAAGAGTGAAAACAAAAATTAGGGAACTACAGGCCAGTTAGTTTAACATCTGTGGTTGGGAAAATGCTTGCGTCTATCATTAAAGAAGAAATAGCGAGCCATCTGGAGCGAAATGGATCCATCAGGCAGATGCAGCAAGGATTCAGCAAAGGCAGGGCCTGTTTGACAACTTACTGGAGTTCTTTGAAGATATAACGAGCGCAGTAGATAGAAGGGAGCAGGTGGATGATGTTTAAATGTATTTCCAGAAAGCGTTCGATAAGGTGCTGCATAAAAGACTTATACAGAAGATAAGGATGCATGGAATTAGGCTGATGTATTAGCATGGATAGAAGATTGGTAACCAATAGAAAGCAGAGAGTTGGGGTGCAGGAGTGTTTTTTCTGGTTGGTAATCAGTGGTGAGCAGGGGTGTTGCAGGGGATGTGCTGGGTCCACAACTGTTCATTAACAATCTGGAAGAGGGGACAGAGTGTAGTGTAACTAAGTTTCTGATGGCACTAAATTGAATGGAAAGCAGATTGTGCAGATGACATGGAGAGTGTGCAGAGAGAATAGATAAGTGAAGTGAGTGGGCAGGAGTCTGGGAGATGGAGTACAATGTTGGCAAATGTGAGGCTATCCACTTTGGAAGGAAACATGGAAGATCAGAATTTTTAATTGGCCAGTGATTGCAGCATGCTGCCAGGCAGGACATGGGAGTGCTTGTGCATGAATCGCAAAAGGTTGGTTTGCAGGTGCAGCAGGTTATCAAGAAGGCAAATGGAATGTTGGCCTTCATTGCTGGAGGGATTGAAATTAGGAGCAGGGAGGTTATGTTGTAACTGTACAAGGTACTGGTGAGGCCACTTGGAGTATTGCGAGCATTTCTGGTCTCTATACTTGTGGAAGTATTGGCTTTGGAGGCGGTGCAGAGGAAGTTCACCAGGTTGATTCCAGAGATGAAGGGATTAACCTATGAGGAGAGATTGTCTTCTGGGGCTGTACTCACTGAAATTTAGAAGAATGAGAGGGGATCTTACAGAAATGTATAAAATTATGACAGGCATTGAAATAAATTATTTACATTGGTAGGGGAAACCAGAACCAGGAGACAGAGCCTCAAGATCCAAAGTAATAGATTTAGGATGGAGATTAGAAGGAATTGCTTTACCCAGAGGGTGGTGAATCTGGAATTCACTACCCATTGAAGCAGTGATTATAGGGTGGAGAGATTTTTACATAGTAGGGGAATTAAGAGATATGGGGAAAAGGCAGGTAGGTGGAGATGAGCCGATCATCAGATCAGCTATGATCACATTGAACACTGAGAAGGCTCAACGGGACGGGTGGCCGACTTCTGCTCCTATTTTCTTATGTACTTACAGGAGTGACAGACATGATCACTGGAGTCTCCCTCCCCCACGGCCGGTGCCATGGGGGGCATTTGCGGGCATGGCCACCCCAAATAAGTTATTGTGCCCCCCACCACCTGCAGCACTAGCGTGGCTAGATTCCACGCGATATAAGCACGCGTTTGTCTATTTCGGCAGAGGGAAGGGGAAGCATGACGGCGGTGTTCAGAGGTTCATGGCAGGTATGGCGCCCACCTCCCCACCCCCGCTGAGTGAGTCTTTGAGCAGCAGTTTGTGCCGCCCTGCGTTTACCCTCATGCCCCCGATTAGATTTGTCGTGACGCCGACTTTGCACTCCCCTTATCAACGTTATCGATCAGGATCGTTGACTGAAGAGGGAGCACAAAATCATCGAGGACCCCTTCCACCCCTGCACACAGCACCTTTCAGGGGCTCCCATCGGGGAAGAGATACAGGGATATCTGAGCCAGCGCCACCAGGCTGCTTCTCCCAGGCAGATCAGATGACAATAAACGACGACTTGACTGAGTATGAACCCTTTACTACCGCCCTCTGACACGCACTGCCAAACCAGGTTTGTATCCAATTGGCCAGCTCACCGTGATCTCTTGTGTTCTGACCTTCGACCATATAATACTTGGGCCTGAAATTGTGTGAAAGCCGTTTATGTTGTGCGTAAAGACGGAGAACTCCAGATGGGAGGCTGACGGCAGCGTTGTCACTTTCTATGAGGCTGTAGCATGGTTGGTTTCAGTGCGTTGGTTGGTGCTGAAAGCTTGCACGTCCTCACAGCTGTCAGCAGATAAGCCAGCAAAGTGCGACTCGAGGAATTCTGTACACCAGTAGTGCGCTTTCAGCGACTGAATGCCTACACGTTGCCGACTAGACTCAAGCCAGGCACTATGGAGGGTTTTAATTTTTAAGTTAGACATACAGCATGGTAACAGGCCCACGAGCCCATATTCCCCAATTAATCTAACACCCCAGTATGTTTTGGAGGGTGGGAGGAAACTGGAGCATCCTGAGAAAACCCAACCAGGCACAAAAACATACAAACTCCTTCCAGACAGCGTGGGATTCAAAGCCTTATCGCTCCACTCTCCGTGCCGCCCTCCTCAGCTGGAGTTCACTGAAAGAGCAGTGCAATTCGTCAGGGAGCAGCTGACTGGTATGATCCTCAGGTTAGGAGGCTGAGTGGCCTTGCTGCTGAGCACCACGAGGGACAGAGTCAGGGTGCACACGTCCGCCTGTATCTGAGGCCGGAGGGTGGCACAGTGAATAATGCAACTCCCTCCAGCTCCAGCAACCTTGCTTCAGTGCTCACCTCAGGTGCTGACTGCTTGAGGGATGCACGCTCTCCCCGTTGACGTTCTCTCTGTTGCCATCATGTGGATCTCCCAAAGCCCCGACCCATTCCCTTTCTGACATGTCTATCCATGGTCTCGTACACTATCAGACATTGGAGGTACAGCATCTCATCTTCCGTCTGGGCACTTGAGTGTGCTGAGAGAAACACGATAGGCTGCTGACGCTGTAGTAAATATGTTTACAAGACGTAATATATATTTGTCTCCTACTGATGCTGAATTAACCACCTGAATTCAGTGTTTTTACTTGAGAGTGCTGTTCATCTCAATGACTGGTCAGCAGCACAGCTCACAGCCCAGTCAACCAAAAGCCTCGATTCCCCTACTCTCGCCTCAGATGCCGATTGTCCTGCTGGATGCTTCCTGATTTTATTTAAAAATTCCAGCATCACCACATTTTTTAGGATTTCGTTTATTGGGCTCCGAGGCCACACTGGGTGGGTCTTTCTATTTCTGCCACGATATGGAGATTTTGGGGAGGGGGGAGTCTGTTCAAAAAGAGAGGTGACTGTCATCAGGGGTTGTCAAAGGGTCACATTGGCATCCTGCTCACAGAACCCTGCAGCTCCCTCCCCCCAACACTCTCCCCGTCCTCTTCCCACACAGCCCCCTCCCCCCCACAATCGCTTCTCCAACCTCTTCCCCATCCCCAGCACCTACCAAGTCAGCCACACATACCCTCCATCCAATGGCTGCCCATCTCTTGCCACCAAAGGCACCTCCACTCTTTGAAAGGATATCTTCGAATTTTATATATGGAAGAATAAGCATCCCCACCTAAATAAAGTCCATTTACAAAAACTTGCCAAACTTTAGGTTTTATTATTGGACAGTCAATATACAAAACCTTACGTTCTGGTTATACTATAAAAACCGTGAAGACTGTCCAATATGTGCCTCCTTGGAATTTAAATCTGTTACAAACTTTTCTCTCATTTCTCTTCTTGGATCCTCACTTCCTATATTTTTAAATAAATTAACTAATAATCTGGTACTTCAACAAATTTTGAGGATCAAGATACAATTTAGAAAATATTTTGTTTAAATGAGATTTTCTCTTTCTAGTTCGTTTTTTCTAATTATTTCTTTAAACCTTCCATGACTGATGCAACTTTTAAAGAATGGGATAGATCGGGCATAAAAGATTTAGCTGTCGAGGGGAGTCTCGCTCTCTTTGAATAACTTTCAGTTAAATATGGTCTATTTAATACTTTTTTTGTTAACTGCAGATTTAAGATTTTTTATGATCTCAATTACATATATTTCCTCAGAGGACTGATAATAATTTAATTTATGTCATTTTTAATTTACAACCTTTCTATAATGGTTAAATATCTAACATTTATGATATGTTTTGGGAATAAGAAAGTTCCCTCAAATTACAAAAGCATGGGAACAGGACCTACACCTTTTAATTTCCGAAGCAACAAAGTGGATATTGATGCCGTCTGATTGGTGACTGCTGAGACAGAATATAAGGTGTTGTTCCTCCTCTTCCCTCATTCACCTTTTTTATTCAGGTGTCTACTTGATTTTTGACACTCCTGATGAAGGCCCAAGACGTTGACTGCCTTTTACTTCCGCTGGACGCTGCATAATCTGCTGGGTTTGCCCACACTCTTGTGTCCTGCAGTAGGCCTGATCCTGACTGACTGACTGCTTGAGTTCTCTGTTCTCACCTCCTTGCTCTCGGGTCTCCCAGCCCATGGAACCGGCACCTAATCATTCAGGCAGGCAATTCCAGAGTTCAATTAAGTGTGACAGTCCCACGTGAGCACCACTCACCCCAGCGTTGAAAGCTGTCCTCAACTCTTCAATTACCCCAGCTTTTGTTTCAATGTCTTCTGTTCTCATCCTCGCATTCTGCTCTATCATGTCTTTGGTCATTTAATCACAGACCTTCCCTTTTGTTTTCAACCCCTCCTATTCCCCAACTCTCTGACCTTGCTGAGGATAGGTCAAGCATTTGTAAAATAATGTAGACCCGGGAGGGTCAATGCTTGGAAGATGAGTGCATGAAAGGAGGATCCAAGGTGGTCAACCTTTGTAAAGGGTGGGAACCAGAAGTTTATAACAATGGGGCAAATGCCCTCCTTCTGTGTCATTAATTTTCTGTAAGTTCTGTAAGTGATTCAGTCCTGTCTTTGA
Organism: Narcine bancroftii; assembly: GCF_036971445.1. Taxonomy (NCBI): domain Eukaryota; kingdom Metazoa; phylum Chordata; class Chondrichthyes; order Torpediniformes; family Narcinidae; genus Narcine; species Narcine bancroftii. The sequence continues at coordinate 200,627,566 of NC_091472.1, forward strand.
GGATGCAGATCTTCTTGGGAGTATTCCCTTCAGATGATTTGTAACCCAACCATCACCATTAGAACAGCATAGTACAGGCCCTTTGGCCCAGTGATGTGTTGACCTAATAAACTACTCAAACAACTGCCTAGACTGCATAACTCTTAATTTTTCTGCTCCATGCCCTTAACGGTCTCCACCACTGTCACTGGCACCAAATTTCATGCAGCCACCACTCAGTGTGAAAATCTTGCTTCTTGTATGCCCCCTGTACTTACACCCAAGCACCTTTAGTTATGGCCCCTCATGTTCAGCATTTCAGCCCCTGAAAAAGCCTCTAGCATAACCATCAGGTTACCCCTCATCATCTGTCACTCCTTTTTTTGGAATATTTTATTTAAAAATTGCCATCCATTTAATTAATATATTTTTGCATTAAAAAAATTAGATTAGATTAAAAATTACAATGATCACATGGTAATCTTACCCCCCCCTTACTCTTCCTCCCCTCCCACATATACCCCCTCACACCAAAAATATATAATAATAGAAATAGATATAATATAGTTATTATATAGAAAAATAGAAGAGAGAGAAAAAAATCATATTATTCTGAATTGGACAAAGGATTGGCTCACACATTGGGTTCTTAAAGTATTTACATAGCAACTTTTGAGAAGAAGATTATTACAGGTCTTAAGAGGCTGGAATTACATTTTTAGATATTTATCCTTAGACTTTGGATATACAGGTTCCAAATTTGTGAGAAAATAGAATATTTATTTCTTAAATTAGATGTAATTTTCTCTAAAGGTATGCACATTTGAATTTCTGTGTTCCATTTTCCCATACCCAAATGTGCATCTGATTTCCGAGTTACTGTGATACACTTCCTTGCCACTGCTAATTTGATTTTACTAAACTTCACTTAATGAAATGATCATTTTAATTTAGGTCTTGTCCCTTCTACTGTTCCCCAATAAAAATAAATCTAGATTCTGTGGAAAAACAATACCAGTAACCTGTTCTAGAAACTTTTCTAAATCCACCCAGAAAGTTCTGACTTTAGAACATGACCAAGTAGAGTGTAAAAATATTCCTATTTCTTCACTACATCTAAAACTGATTTCATTTTATGCAATTTTTGCGGCGTTAAATATAATTGATGTAATTGTATTGAACTAAACTGTACCTAATGTTTATAATATTTATCATACAATCTTGACAAAGATCTCATCAATTATATTTAAATCTGTCTCCCATTTCTGTCTCGATTTATGAACTCCCTTTTTAATAGAACTTGCTTGTAATAAAAGATACATTGTAGAAATACATTTCTCAGTATAACCTCTCCTGGCAAGAACTTCCAACTTACTACAAGCCGGTAAGTACATTGCTCTCTGATGGCAGTATTCCCCATTGATGTTCTCGATAGTGGGGAGGGTTTTGCTTGTGATGTCCTGGGCTGTGTCCACTACCTTTTGTAGGGCCTTATGCTCGGTGGTATTGGTGACCCCATACCAGATCTTGATCAGCCAGTCAGCACACTTTCCACCACACATCTGTTGAAATTTGTCAGGGTTTCTGGTGTCATACCAAACCTCCACAAAGTAGAGGTGCTGACGTGCCATTAGTGTGTTGGATCCAGGAAAGATCTTCTACAATAGTGACTTCGAAAAAACAATTTTCTCACCCTTTCTGCCCCCCCCCCCCCCCCCCCCCTTGATCCTCCAATGCTCACTTGATTGTACACCTCTGGGTTTACCTTCCTGATCAACAATTAGCTCCTTGGTTTTGGTGACATTGAGTGTGAGGTTGTTGTTGGTACACCATTCAGCAACGTTTTCAACCCCCCTCCTGTACGCTGACTCATCACCTTTCTTTATGCAACCTACTACCGTGGTATCATCAGTGAATTTGTAGATGGCGTTGTTGTCCTACTGAGCCAGTCATAGATGTAAAGCGAGTAAAAACACAGCCCTGTGGTTCTCCGGTACTGATGGGGATTATGGAGATGTTCTTACCAATCCTCACTGATTGTGGTCTGGAGGTGAGGAAATCCAGGATCCAATTACTATGTGGGGTTTTGAGTGCAGGTCTTGGAGTTTACTGATCAGCTTTGAGGGGATGATGGTGTTGAATCCCAAACTGTAGTCAAAAAAGAGCATCCTGATGAATGCATCTTTGTTATCCAGGTGTACCAGGGCTTTGTGTAGAGCCAATGAGATGACATCCATCGTAGACTTGTTGCTGCGGTAGGCAAATTGGAACAGATCCATGTCGCCACTCAAACTAAAATGAACCATTTTATTTTTCTGGATTAAAGTCCATCTGCCACTTCTCAGCCCACCTCTGAATCCCAACAATAAACCTCTGTAAATTCTGCCAACCCTCCAGACTGTCCACATCACCACCAACTAGAGGACATAAGTACAAAGTTAAGGGGGGGAAGTTTAGGGGAGACATCAAAGAGTTGTGGGTGTCTGGAATACCTTGCTGGGGATAGTGGTGGAGGCTAAAACACTGGGGGCATTTAAGAGACACATGAATGAAAGAAAAATAGAGGGTTATGGGGTAGGGTGGGTTTAATACCTTTTTCTTAGGAAGGAATACATAGGTCGGCACAACATCAAGGGTCGAAGGGTCTGTACTGTATTGTTCTAACCTTTGTCTCATCCGCAAACTTCATCCAGAACATGAGGAGGGGTCCCAGACAGATTCCTGCAGAACACCACTGGTCACCGACCTCCATGATGAACATGAACCATCAACAACCACCCCCTGCTTATCTGTGCAAGTTAATTGTGCATCCACAAAGCATGGCCTCCTTAGATTCTATGCTTCCTGAGTGAGCCTTACAGGGGGAACCTTATCAAATACCTCAGTGAAATCCATATACACGTCTATCGCTGTACCTTCTTCAAAGCGTTTTGTTACATCCTCAAAGAATTAAATCAGAATTGAGCCGCACAGTTGGCATAACAGTTAGCACAATGCCTTTACAGTTCCAGCGATTGGGACCGGGGTTCAAATCTCATGCTCTCTGTAAGAATTTTGTACATTCTCTCCATGTCTGTGTGGGTTTTCCCTGGGGGCACCAGTTTCCTCCCACTATTTGAAACTTACTGGAAGCGTAGGTTAATTGAATGTAAATTGTGCAGCACAGATTCTGGGCCGAAATGACCTGTTACCGTGTGGTATGTCTAAATTTAAAAACATTAAAATTCATTAGTGACTATTGAGGCAGGAATTAAGAACTTTGATCCAATCTATTAAGTCATTAGAAGTTAATCTTTGGTGTGCTTTGCACATCCTCACAATATGCCACACCCCAGTGTTGCTGAGTTCAACCAACTCTCCTCACAGGAACTGCAATGAATAATCCCCTCAAACTATGCAGATGTGGGAGCCAGGTCTTCCTACTGCTTGTGGATGCTTACTCAGCCCAAGGAGGATCATCAAGGTCCTATTTGACAGCATTGATCTCATGTCATGTTGCACTGGTCTGATGTCATAATTGGTCCCCTTCCTATACCACTGGGGTGCGGCTAGTGCAGTGAAGTGGAGCAGAAGTTCTTGATGAACTGCAGAGCAACGATAGTCCAAAATGTCAGTGATGCATCCAAATATGGTGGAGAGCCAGAAGTGGGATGTTTTATTTCCTGATAAACCAAAGCTAAACCTGCACCTTTTGTACTTGGTTTGGCCTGGACACTCCTCACTGATGTGACTGTCCATTGTGGGTGCAAAGGAGGGCAAATTCATGGCCAATATACCCATGATTTGAAAGTGCCCTGGGATAGGAAACACTGGCTGGGTTCTGGCCCTTACCAAACCTATAGGTGAATTGAGGCAGGTAGATGACAGCCCGTATCAACCACCAGGTGGGACCAAAAGTAATGAAGAAAATACATTTTGAGCTTGATGTACCTTTATCTTTGCCCTATATTCATACCTTAATGAAGGGCTCAAGCCTGAAATGTTGGTGATGTACCTTTACCATATAAAGTATTCAAGCCTGAAACGTTGGCGATGTACCTTTACCTTTGCTATATAAAGTATTCATACCTTGATGAAGGACTCAAGCCTGAAATATTGGTGATGTACCTTTACCTTAACTATATAAAGTATTCAAGCCCAAAGCATTGGTGATGTACGTAGAGCGTCGAAAGAACCAGACTTGTTGATCCAAACCAAGGTTTTTATTAACTAAAAGACTGGAGCATATCACAAGTAGGTCTACCAATCCAGAATGACCTGGTCTGGCTAGGAGCAATCCTTTAAGACCTGCCAGTAGGTGTGGCTACACTGTCAGCCAATCACAGTCATCCTACACTACCAACTGTACATATGTACATATAAACATTGGTGATAGAATCTGTACTATCACAATGTACCTTTACCTTTGCTGACAAAGGAGGAAAAACCCAACACCCAACCCCAACCAACAAATTTTCCCCTGCAACCGCTGCAACCGTGTCTGCCTGTCCCGCATCAGACTTGTCAGCCACAAACGAGCCTGCAGGTGACGTGGACATTTACCCCTCCATAAATCTTCGTCCGCGAAGCCAAGCCAAAGAAAGATAAAATATTCAAGCCCGAAACGTTGGTGATGTACCTTTACCTTGCCGTATAAAGTATTCAAGTCCGAAACATTGGTGATGTACCTTTACCTTTGCTGTATAAAGTATTCATCGGTCCATACTGCCCGGACCGGGGCCGAGGCCGCCGCAGCTCACCCTGTGCCTGGATTGGGGGCGCCGCCTCCCACTCTCTGCCCGGATCGGGGCCTTCGCCAGCCCCACTCGACCGAGGCCGGGGCTGCCGTCTCCCCCTTGCTCCTGCCCGGATCGGGGCCGCCGCCGTCTACCCTTCGCCCGGACCGGGGCCGGGGCCGCTGCTGCTCTCCCTGTGCCCGGACTGGGGCCGCCGCCTCCCACTCCCTGTCCGGTCCGGGCAGTATGGACCAACCTAGGAGGGGAGGCAGGCCCCTCCAGCCCGGGTAAGAAACCTGCATAGGAGAAGGCCACTCCGATATAAAACCTACGACCCAAGGACCTCGCTGCCACGTCCCAGCTTGCTTGGCCACGGCACACGAACCATGGGTGTAAAGGGTGGGGCCAGTACTGCGCGCACTGCACTCCACCTAAAAGCTCCTTTGCGCAGGCCCGAGGACAGGTCCACGTCCTCCCCCTCCACGTCCTCCCCCTCCACGTCCTCCCCCTCCACGTCCTCCCCCTCCACGTCCTCCCCCTCCACGTCCTCCCCCTCCACGTCCTCCCCCTCCTCCCCCTCCTCCCCCTCCTCCCCCTCCTCCCCCTCCTCCCCCTCCTCCCCCTCCACGTCCTCCCCCTCCACGTCCTCCCCCTCCACGTCCTCCCCCTCCACGTCCTCCCCCTCCACGTCCTCCCCCTCCACGTCCTCCCCCTCCACGTCCTCCCCCTCCACGTCCTCCCCCTCCACGTCCTCCCCCTCCACGTCCTCCCCCTCCACGTCCTCCCCCTCCACGTCCTCCCCCTCCACGTCCTCCCCCTCCACGTCCTCCCCCTCCACGTCCTCCCCCTCCACGTCCTCCCCCTCCACGTCCTCCCCCTCCACGTCCTCCCCCTCCACGTCCTCCCCCTCCACGTCCTCCCCCTCCACGTCCTCCCCCTCCACGTCCTCCCCCTCCACGTCCTCCCCCTCCACGTCCTCCCCCTCCACGTCCTCCCCCTCCACGTCCTCCCCCTCCACGTCCTCCCCCTCCACGTCCTCCCCCTCCACGTCCTCCCCCTCCACGTCCTCCCCCTCCACGTCCTCCCCCTCCACGTCCTCCCCCTCCACGTCCTCCCCCTCCACGTCCTCCCCCTCCACGTCCTCCCCCTCCACGTCCTCCCCCTCCACGTCCTCCCCCTCCACGTCCTCCCCCTCCACGTCCTCCCCCTCCACGTCCTCCCCCTCCACGTCCTCCCCCTCCACGTCCTCCCCCTCCACGTCCTCCCCCTCCACGTCCTCCCCCTCCACGTCCTCCCCCTCAAAAGATGCTCACAAACTCAAGCTAGCATGCTGGAACATCAGAACCATGCTAGACAAGGCTGACAGCCACCGACCTGAACGTCGGTCTGCCCTCATTGCACATGAATTCCTCAGACTTGACATCGACATAGCCGCTCTCAGTGAAGTCTGCCTGGCAGATGTAGGCAGCCTCCAAGAACGCGGCGCGGGCTACACACTCTACTGGTCTGGAAAGCCTTCGGATGAACGACGCCTATCTGGTGTAGGCTTCATGGTCAAGAGCTTCATTGCCTCCAAACTCGAAAACCTTCCGACAGGCCTCTCGGACCGAATCATGTCCATGCGACTCCCACTTCAAAACAAGCGTCACATCACCCTCATCAGTGTCTATGCTCCAACCCTCCAGGCGGAACCAGCAGAAAAGAACAAGTTCTACACCGACCTGCGCAACCTCATCCAACGTACCCCTACAGCCGACAAGGTTGTCATCCTGGGCGACTTCAACGCTCGTGTCGGCAAAGACTCAGAAACCTGGCCAGGAATCCTGGGCAAGCATGGCGTCGGCAAGTGCAACGACAATGGGCGCCTCCTGTTGGAGCTCTGCGCAGAACAGCGACTTGTCATTACAAACACCCTTTTTCAGCAGAGGGACAGCCTTAAGACCACCTGGATGCATCCCCGATCCAAACACTGGCACCTCCTGGACTACATCCTGGTGCGAGAAAGTGACAAACAAGATGTGCTCCACACCAGGGTCATGCCTAGCGCGGAATGCCACACTGACCACCGGCTGGTTCGCTGCAAGCTCAACCTTCACTTCAAGCCAAAGCCCAGGAACAATAAAGCCCCCAGAAAGAGGTTCAATGTTGGAAACCTGCAGTCAGACGAAGCGAGAGGAAACTTCCAGGCAAACCTCAAAGCAAAGCTCGACGTTGCAACCCGCCTCACGGACCCGTCCCCTGAAACCCTCTGGGATCAGTTGAAGACTACCATACTGCAATCCACTGAAGAGGTACTGGGCTTCTCCTCCAGGAAAAACAAGGACTGGTTTGACGAAAACAGCCAGGAAATCCAGGAGCTGCTGGCAAAGAAGCGAGCTGCCCACCAGGCTCACCTTACAAAGCCGTCCTGTCCAGAGAAGAAACAAGCCTTCCGTCGCGCATGCAGCCATCTTCAGCGCAAACTCCGGGAGATCCAAAATGAGTGGTGGACTAGCCTCGCCAAACGAACACAGCTCAGCGCGGACATTGGCGACTTCAGGGGTTTCTACGAGGCTCTAAAGGCTGTGTACGGCCCCTCACCCCAAGTCCAAAGCCCGCTGCGCAGCTCAGACGGCAAAGTCCTCCTCAGCGACAAGATCTCCATCCTCAACCGATGGTCAGAACACTTCCAATCTCTTTTCAGTGCCAACCGCTCAGTCCAAGATTCCGCCCTGCTCCAGCTCCCTCAACAGCCCCTAAGGCTAGAGCTGGATGAGGTTCCCACCCTGGATGAGACATATAAGGCAATCGAACAACTGAAAAGTGGCAAAGCAGCAGGTATGGATGGAATCCCCCCAGAAGTCTGGAAGGCTGGCGGCAAAACTCTGCATGCCAAACTGCATGAGTTTTTCAGGCTTTGTTGGGACCAAGGTAAACTGCCTCAGGATCTTCGTGATGCTACCATCATCACCCTGTACAAAAACAAAGGCGAGAAATCAGACTGCTCAAACTACAGGGGAATCACGTTGCTCTCCATTGCAGGCAAAATCTTCGCTAGGATTCTACTAAATAGAATAATACCTAGTGTCGCCGAGAATATTCTCCAGAATATTCTCCCAGAATCACAGTGCGGCTTTCGCGCAAACAGAGGAACCACTGACATGGTCTTTGCCCTCAGACAGCTCCAAGAAAAGTGCAGAGAACAAAACAAAGGACTCTACATCACCTTTGTTGACCTCACCAAAGCCTTCGACACCGTGAGCAGGAAAGGGCTTTGGCAAATACTAGAGCGCATCGGATGTCCCACAAAGTTCCTCAACATGATTATCCAACTGCACGAAAACCAACAAGGTCGGGTCAGATACAGCAATGAGCTCTCTGAACCCTTCTCCATTAACAATGGCGTGAAGCAAGGCTGTGTTCTCGCACCAACCCTCTTTCAATCTTCTTCAGCATGATGCTGAACCAAGCCATGAAAGACCCCAACAATGAAGACGCTGTTTACATCCGGTACCGCACGGATGGCAGTCTCTTCAATCTGAGGCGCCTGCAAGCTCACACCAAGACACAAGAGAAACTTGTCCGTGAACTACTCTTTGCAGATGATGCCGCTTTAGTTGCCCATTCAGAGCCAGCTCTTCAGCGCTTGACGTCCTTGCTTTGCGGAAACTGCCAAAATGTTTGGCCTGGAAGTCAGCCTGAAGAAAACTGAGGTCCTCCATCAGCCAGCTCCCCACCATGACTACCAGCCCCCCCACATCTCCATCGGGGCACACAAAACTCAAAACGGTCAACCAGTTTACCTATCTCGGCTGCACCATTTCATCAGATGCAAGGATCGACAATGAGATAGACAACCAGACTCGCCAAGGCAAATAGCGCCTTTGGAAGACTACACAAAAGAGTCTGGAAAAACAACCAACTGAAAAACCTCACAAAGATAAGCGTATACAGAGCCGTTGTCATACCCACACTCCTGTTTGGCTCCGAATCATGGGTCCTCTACCGGCACCACCTACGGCTCCTAGAACGCTTCCACCAGCGTTGTCTCCGCTCCATCCTCAACATCCATTGGAGCGCTTTCATCCCTAACGTCGAAGTACTCGAGATGGCAGAGGTCGACAGCATCGAGTCCACGCTGCTGAAGATCCAGCTGCGCTGGGTGGGTCACGTCTCCAAAATGGAGGACCATCGCCTTCCCAAGATCGTGTTATATGGCGAGCTCTCCACTGGCCACCGTGACAGAGGTGCACCAAAGAAAAGGTACAAGGACTGCCTAAAGAAATCTCTTGGTGCCTGCCACATTGACCACCGCCAGTGGGCTGATAACGCCTCAAACCGTGCATCTTGGCGCCTCACAGTTGGCGGGCAGCAACCTCCTTTGAAGAAGACCGCAGAGCCCACCTCACTGACAAAAGGCAAAGAAGGAAAAACCCAACACCCAACCCCAACCAACCAATTTTCCCCTGCAACCACTGCAACCATGTCTGCCTGTCCCGCATCGGACTTGTCAGCCACAAACGAGCCTGCAGCTGACGTGGACTTTTACCCCCTCCATAAATCTTCGTCCGCGAAGCCAAGCCAAAGAAAGAAGAAGATACTCAAGCCGGAAACGTTGATGTACCTTTACCTTTGCTGAATAAAGTATTCATACCTTGATGAAAGGCTCAAGCCTGACCCGTTGATGATGTCCCTTTGCTGTCTAAAGCACACTGTGTGACCAGCTGAGTTTCTCCAGCATCGTGTTTTTACTTCATCCACGGTGTCTGCAGGATTTCGAGTTTTACTCATGAAGAAAGAGACAAATTACCAGACCCCGCAGGGAAGACAATTTGGGAGGCAGGGCCGAGCCTGGACCCCAACCCAGCCAGAGCCAGCAAGCAGCATGGAAATGAAACCTCCCGAGAGGACCCACCACTTTCCAAACAGCGAGGAGCGGGGCACCAATCTCTCCCTCTTACCGACTTCGATGGGCCGTCTCCATGGCGACCGCCGCTCCCTGTGCTTGGCCCCGCCGCTCCGTGGGGCTGGAACACCTCGGCGGCCGACGGCCCTGAGAGGAACTCGCCGATTGGTCGGCGGCGGGCGCCGGTGCCGGGTTATTCCGAAATCGCGCACTACCCGACGTAAGGCGGGCCAATGGGAAAGCCCCTGCAGTTCGCGTGGCGCCGGCAGGAAGTGAAGTGAGGGAAAAGTGCGGTGAGGGGTGCGTACGTGTGCGCGCGAGCGCGCGGCCGCGTGACGGTGAGTCGGAACCGGGACTGGACTGGGCGGTCAGAGAGGCGGGAGAGCCATCCTCGGGCACCCGTGGAGCCTTCACTCCAGGTAGAGTATCGCCCAGTCTTCCTGCACCAGCACGTTACCCCACCCTCCCCATCCCAGCGGGCTCCCCTCCCACCCCAGCGGGCTCCCCTCTTCAACTCCACCCCCCCACCCCAGCGGGCTCCCCACCAACCTCCTCCCCCACCCCCAGCGGCGTCCACTCTTCACCTCCTCCCCCACCCCACGCGGCCGCCCCTCTTCACCTTCCCCCCCCACCCCAGCGGGCTCCCCTCTTCACCTCCTCCCCCACCCTAGCAGGCTGCCCTCTTCACCACCTCCCCTACCCAGTGGGCTCACTTCACCAACCCCAACCCAGCGGGCTCCCTCTTCACTCCCCCCACCCCAGCGGGCTCCCCTCTTCACCTCCCCCCATCCCAGCGGGCTCCCCTCTTCACCTCCCCCCATCCCAGCGGGCTCCCCTCTTCACCTCCCCCCATCCAGCGGGCTCCCCTCTTCACCTCCCCCCCCCCCACCCCAGCGTGCTCCCCTCTTCACCACCTCCCCTACCCCAGCGGGCTCCCTTCACCTCCCCCCCACCCCAGTGGGCTCCCCTCTTCACCTCCTCGCCCACCCCAGCGGGCTCCCCCTTCACCTCCTCGCCCACCCCAGCGGGCTCCCCTCTTCACCTCCTCGCCCACCCCAGCGGGCTCCCCTCTTCACCTCCTCGCCCACCCCAGCGGGCTCCCCTCTTCACCTCCTCGCCCACCCCAGCGGGCTCCCCTCTTCACCTCCTCGCCCACCCCAGCGGGCTCCCCTCTTCACCTCCTCGCCCACCCCAGCGGGCTCCCCTCTTCACCTCCTCGCCCACCCAGCGGGCTCCCCTCTTCACCTCCTCGCCCACCCCAGCGGGCTCCCCTCTTCACCTCCTCGCCCACCCCAGCGGGCTCCCCTCTTCACCTCCTCGCCCACCCCAGCGGGCCTCCCCTCTTCACCTCCTCGCCCACCCCAGCGGGCTCCCCTCTTCACCTCCTCGCCCACCCCAGCGGGCTCCCCTCTTCACCTCCCCCCACCCCAGCGGGCTCCCCTCTTCACCTCCCCCCACCCCAGCGGGCTCCCCTCTTCACCTCCCCCACCCCAGCGTGCTCCCCTCTTCACCACCTCCCCTACCCCAGCGTGCTCCCCTCTTCACCACCTCCCCTACCCAGCGGGCTCCCTTCACCTCCCCCCCACCCCAGTGGGCTCCCCTCTTCACCTCCTCGCCCACCCCAGCGGCTCCCCTCTTCACCTCCTCGCCCACCCCAGCGGGCTCCCCTCTTCACCTCCTCGCCCACCCCAGCGGGCTCCCCTCTTCACCTCGCTCGCCCACCCCAGCGGGCTCCCCTCTTCACCTCCTCGCCCACCCCAGCGGCTCCCTCTTCACCTCCTCGCCCACCCCGGCGGGCTCCCCTCTTCACCTCCTCGCCCACCCCGGCGGGCTCCGCTCTTCACCTCCCTCTCTCCCAACCCGGCGGGCTCCCCTCTTCAACACCTTCACACCCACCCTGGCAGGCTCCCCTCTTCACCTCCCTCCCACCCCACACTGGCGGGCTCCCCTCTTCACCTCCCTCCCTCCCACCCCGGCGGGCTCCCCTCTTCACCTCCCTCCCTCCCACCCTGGCGGGCTCCCCATTTCACCACATCCACCCCGGCGGGCTCCGCTCTTCACGTCCCTCCCACCCACACCGGCGGGCTTCGCTCTTCACCTCCCCCACCACCCCATTGGGCTCCCCTCTTCCACCTCCTCCCCCACCCCAGCAGGCTCCCATCTTCATCACCTCCCCTACCCTTGCGGCTCCCCTCTTCATCTCCTTCCCCACCCCAGCGGGCTTCTTTGTTTGCCTCCCCCCCCCCACTGCATCTGGTTACCCTTTTCACCTCACCCCCCCACCCCACTGTCTCCCCTCTTCATCACCCCCCACCCCGGCGGGCTCCCTTTACCTCCCTCCCACCCCAGCGGGCTCCCCTCTTCACCTCCTTCCCTACCCCAGCGGGCTCCCCTCTTCACCTCCTCCCCTACCCCAGCGGGCTCCCCTCTTCACCTCCTCCCCTACCCCAGCGGGCTCCCCTCTTCACCTCCTCCCCTACCCCAGCGGGCTCCTCTCTTCACCTTCTTTCCTACCCCAGCGGGCTCCCCTCTTCACCTCCCCCCCCACCACCCCAGCGGACTCCCCTCTTCACCTCCTCCCCCACCCCAGCGGGCTCCCCTCTTCACCTCCTCGCCCACCCCAGTGGGCTCCCCTCTTCAACTCCTCGGCCACCCCAGCGGGCTCCCCTCTTCACCTCCTCGCCCACCCCGGAGGGCTCCCCTCTTCACCTCCTCGCCCACCCCAGCGGGCTCCCCTCTTCACCTCCTCGCCCACCCCAGCGGGCTCCCCTCTTCACCTCCTCGACCACCCCGGCGGGCTCCCCTCTTCACCTCCCTCTCTCCCAACCCGGCGGGCACCCCTCTTCAACACCTTCACACCCACCCCGGCGGGCTCCCCTCTTCACCTCCCTCCCACCCACCCCGGCGGGCTCCCCTCTTCACCTCCCTCCCACCCACCCCGGAGGTCTCCCCTCTTCACCTCCTCGCCCACCCCGGAGGGCTCCCCTCTTCACCTCCTCGCCCACCCCAGCGGGCTCCACTCTTCACCTCCGCCCCCCCCACCCCAGCGGGCTCCACTCTTCACCTCCCCCCCCCCCACCCCAGCGGGCTCCCCACTTCACTTCCCTCCCCCCCACCCCAGCGGGCTCCCCTCTTCACATCCCCCCACACCCCAGCGGGCTCCCCCCTTCACCTCCCCCCCACCCCAGCGGCTCCCCCCTTCACCTCCCCCCCACCCCAGCGGGCTCCCCCCTTCACCTCCCCCCCACCCCAGCGGGCTCCCCTCTTCACCTCCCCCCCACCCCAGCGGGCTCCCCTCTTCACCTCCCCCCACCCCAGCGGGCTCCCCTCTTCACCTCCCCCCACCCCAGCGGGCTCCCTTCACCTCCCCCCCCCGCCCCCACCCCAGCGTGCTCCCCTCTTCACCACCTCCCCTACCCCAGCGGGCTCCCTTCACCTCCCCCCCACCCCAGTGGGCTCCCCTCTTCACCTCCTCGCCCACCCCAGCGGGCTCTCCTCTTCACCTCCTCGCCCACCCCAGCGGGCTCCCCTCTTCACCTCCCTCTCTCCCAACCCGGCGGGCTCCCCTCTTCAACACCTTCACACCCACCCCGGCAGGCTCCCCTCTTCACCTCCCTCCCACCCACCCCGGCGGGCTCCCCTCTTCACCTCCCTCCCACCCACCCCGGAGGTCTCCCCTCTTCACCTCCCTCCCACCCACCCCGGCGGGCTCCACTCTTCATCTCCCTCCCTCCCACCCCGGCGGGCTCTCCTCTTCACCACCGTCCCACCCACCCCGGCGGACTCCCCTCTTCACCTCCCTCCCACCCACCCCTCTTCAACTCCCTCCCACCCACCCCTCTTCACCTCCCTCCCACCCACCCCTCTTCACCTCCCTCCCACCCACCCCTCTTCACCTCTCTCCCACCCACCCCTGCAGGCTCGCTTCTTCACCTCCCTCCCACCCACCCCGGCGGGCTGGCCTCTTCACCTCCCACCCACCCACCCCGGCTGGCTCCCCTCTTCACCTCCCTCCCTCCCACCCCGGCGGGCTCCCATTTCGCCTCACCCACCCCGGCGGGCTCCCTTCTTCACCTCCCTCCCACCCCATTGGGCTCCCCTCTTCACCTCCCTCCCCCCACCCCAGCGGGCTCCCCTCTTCACTTCCCTCCCACCCATCCCAACGGGCTCCCTTCTTCACCTCCATACCACCCACCCCGGAGGGCTCGCTTCTTCACCTCCCTCCCACCAACCCCAGCGGGCTCCCCTCTTCAACTCCTCGGCCACCCCAGCGGGCTCCCCTCTTCACCTCCTCGCCCACCCCGGAGGGCTCCCCTCTTCACCTCCTCGCCCACCCCAGCGGGCTCCCCTCTTCACCTCCTCGCCCACCCCAGCGGGCTCCCCTCTTCACCTCCTCGACCACCCCGGCGGGCTCCCCTCTTCACCTCCCTCTCTCCCAACCCGGCGGGCACCCCTCTTCAACACCTTCACACCCACCCCGGCGGGCTCCCCTCTTCACCTCCCTCCCACCCACCCAGGCGGGCTCCCCTCTTCACCTCCCTCCCACCCACCCCGGAGGTCTCCCCTCTTCACCTCCTCGCCCACCCCGGAGGGCTCCCCTCTTCACCTCCTCGCCCACCCCAGCGGGCTCCCCTCTTCACCTCCTCGCCCACCCCAGCGGGCTCCCCTCTTCACCTCCTCGCCCACTCCAGCGGGCTCCCCTCTTTACCTCCTCGCCCACCCCGGCGGGCTCCCCTCTTCAACACCTTCACACCCACCCCGGCAGGCTCCCCTCTTCACCTCCCTCCCACCCACACTGGCGGGCTCCCCTCTTCAACTCCCTCCCACCCACCCCGGCGGGCTCCCCTCTTCACCTCCCTTCCTCCCACCCCGGTGGGCTCCCCATTTCACCTCACCCACCCCGGCGGGCTCCGCTCTTCACGTCCCTCCCACCCAAACCGGCGGGCTTCTCTCTTCACCACCCCCACCACCCCATTGGGCTCCCCTCTTCACCTCCTCCCCCACCCCAGCAGGCTCTCCTCTTCATCACCTCCCCTACCCTTGCGGCCTCCCCTCTTCACCTCCTTCCCCACCCCAGCGGGCTTCTTTCTTTGCCTCTCCCCCCCCCCACTGCATCTGGTTACCCTCTTCACCTCACCCCCCCACCCCACTGTCTCCCCTCTTCATCACCCCCCACCCCAGCGGGCTCTCCTCTTCACCTCCCTCCCACCCACCACGGCGGGCTCCCCTCTTCTCCTCCCTCCCGCCCACCCCTGTTGCCTTCCCTCTTCACCTCTCTCCCACCCACCCCGGCGGGCTCTCCTCTTCATCTCCCTCCCTCCCACCCCGGCGGGCTCTCCTCTTCACCTCCCTCCCCCCCACCCCGGCGGGCTCTCCTCTTCACCTCCCCCCCCACCCCAGCGGGCTCCCCTCTTCACTTCCCTCCCACCCATCCCAGCGGGCTCCCCTCTTCACCTCCCTCCCACCCACCCCGGCAGGCTCCCCTCATCCCCTCCTCCCACCCACTCCGGCGGGCTCCCCTCTTCACCTTCCTCCCACCCACCCCGGCGGACTCCCCTCTTCACCTTCCTCCCACCCACCCCGGCGGGCTCGCTTCTTCACCTCCCTCCCACCAACCCCGGCGGGCTGGCCTCTTCACCTCCCACCCACCCACCCCGGCTGGCTCCTCTCTTCACCTCCCTCGCTCCCACCCCCGGCGGGCTCCCCATTTCACCTCACCCACCCCGGCGGGCTCCCTTCTTCACCTCCCTCCTACCCCAGCGGGCTCCCCTCTTCACCTCCTCCCCTATCCCAGCGGGCTCCCCTCTTCACCTCTTCCCCTATCCCAGCGGGCTCCTCTCTTCACCTCCTCCCCTACCCCAGCGGGCTCCGCTCTTCACCTCCTCCCCTACCCCAGCGGGCTACCCACTTCACCTTCTCCCCTACCCCAGCGGGCTCCCCCTCTTCACGTTCTCCCCTACCCCAGCGGGCTCCCCTCTTCACCTCCCCCCCCCACCCCAGCGGGCTCCCCTCTTCACCTCCTCCCCTACCCCAGCGGGCTCCCCTCTTCACCTCCCCCCCCCCACCCCAGCGGGCTCCACTCTTCACCTCCGCCCCCCCCACCCCAGCGGGCTCCACTCTTCACCTCCCCCCCCCCCACCCCAGCGGGCTCCCCACTTCACTTCCCTCCCACCCACCCCAGCGGGCTCCCCTCTTCACCTCCCCCCACCCCAGCGGGCTCCCCTCTTCACCTCCCCCCACCCCAGCGGGCTCCCCTCTTCACATCCCCCCCCCACCCCAGCGGGCTCCCCTCTTCACATCCCCCCCCCACCCCAGCGGGCTCCCCTCTTCACATCCCCCCACACCCCAGCGGGCTCCCTTCACCTCCCCCCCCCGTCCCCACCCCAGCGTGCTCCCCTCTTCACCACCTCCCCTACCCCAGCGGGCTCCCTTCACCTCCCCCCCACCCCAGTGGGCTCCCCTCTTCACCTCGTCGCCCACCCCAGCGGGCTCCCCTCTTCACCTCCTCGCCCACCCCAGCGGGCTCTCCTCTTCACCTCCTTGCCCACCCCAGCGGGCTCTCCTCTTCACCTCCTCGCCCACCCCAGCGGGCTCCCCTCTTCACCTCCCTCTCTCCCAACCCGGCGGGCTCCCCTCTTCACCTCCCTCCCACCCACCCCGGAGGTCTCCCCTCTTCACCTCCCTCCCACCCACCCCGGCGGGCTCCACTCTTCATCTCCCTCCCTCCCACCCCGGCGGGCTCTCCTCTTCACCTCCGTCCCACCCACCCCGGCGGACTCCCCTCTTCACCTCCCTCCCACCCACCCCTCTTCACCTCCCTCCCACCCACCCCTCTTCACCTCCCTCCACCCACCCCGGCAGGCTCGCTTCTTCACCTCCCTCCCACCAACCCCGGCGGGCTGGCCTCTTCACCTCCCACCCACCCACCCCGGCTGGCTCCCCTCTTCACCTCCCTCCCTCCCACCCCGGCGGGCTCCCCATTTCACCTCACCCACCCCGGCGGGCTCCCTTCTTCACCTCCCTCCCACCCCATTGGGCTCCCCTCTTCACCTCCCTCCCCCCACCCCAGCGGGCTCCCCTCTTCACTTCCCTCCCACCCATCCCAACGGGCTCCCTTCTTCACCTCCATACCACCCACCCCGGAGGGCTCGCTTCTTCACCTCCCTCCCACCAACCCCAGCGTGCTGGCCTCTTCACCTCCCACCCACCCACCCCGGCGGGCTCCCCATTTCACCTCACCCACCCCGGCGGGCTCCCCATTTCACCTCACCCACCCCGGCGGGCTCCCCATTTCACCTCACCCACCCCGGCGGGCTCCCCATTTCACCTCACCCACCCCGGCGGGCTCCCCATTTCACCTCACCCACCCCGGCGGGCTCCCCATTTCACCTCACCCACCCCGGCGGGCTCCCCATTTCACCTCACCCACCCCGGCGGGCTCCCCATTTCACCTCACCCACCCCGGCGGGCTCCCCATTTCACCTCACCCACCCCGGCGGGCTCCCCATTTCACCTCACCCACCCCGGCGGGCTCCCCATTTCACCTCACCCACCCCGGCGGGCTCCCCATTTCACCTCACCCACCCCGGCGGGCTCCCCATTTCACCTCACCCACCCCGGCGGGCTCCCCATTTCACCTCACCCACCCCGGCGGGCTCCCCATTTCACCTCACCCACCCCGGCGGGCTCCCCATTTCACCTCACCCACCCCGGCGGGCTCCCCATTTCACCTCACCCACCCCGGCGGGCTCCCCATTTCACCTCACCCACCCCGGCGGGCTCCCCATTTCACCTCACCCACCCCGGCGGGCTCCCCATTTCACCTCACCCACCCCGGCGGGCTCCCCATTTCACCTCACCCACCCCGGCGGGCTCCCCATTTCACCTCACCCACCCCGGCGGGCTCCCCATTTCACCTCACCCACCCCGGCGGGCTCCGCTCTTCACGTCCCTCCCACCCACACCGGTGGGCTTCGCTCTTCACCTCCCCCACCACCCCATTGGGCTCCCCTCTTCACCTCCCTCCCCCCACCCCGGCGGGTTCCCCTCTTCACCTCCCTCCCACACACCCCGGCGGGTTCCCCTCTTCACCTCTCTCCCACACACCCCGGCGGGCTCCCCTCTTCATCACCCCCCACCACAGTGGGCTCCCCTCTTCCCATTTCCCCCCACCCCACTGGGCTCCCCTCTTCCCCTTCCCCGCCCACCCCAGCAGGCTCCACTTTTCAACTTTCCCCCCACCCCAGCGGGCTCCCCTCTTCACCTCCCCCCCCACCCCAGCGGGCTCCCCTCTTCACCTCCCCCCCACCCCAGCGGGCTCCCCTCTTCACCTCCCCCCCACCCCAGCGGGCTCCCCTCTTCACCTCCCCCCCACCCCAGCGGGCTCCCCTCTTCACCTCCCCCCCACCCCAGCGGGCTCCCCTCTTCACCTCCCCCCCACCCCAGCGGGCTCCCCTCTTCACCTCCCCCCCACCCCAGCGGGCTCCCCTCTTCACCTCTTCCCTCCCCCACCCCAGCGGGATCCCCCCTTCACCACCCCCCCCACCCCAGCGGGCTCCCCTCTTCACCTCCTCCCCTACCCCAGCGGGCTCCCCTCTTCACCTCCCCCCCCCCCCCACCCCAGCGGGCTCCACTCTTCACCTCCGCCCCCCCCACCCCAGCGGGCTCCACTCTTCACCTCCCCCCCCCCACCCCAGCGGGCTCCCCACTTCACTTCCCTCCCACCCACCCCAGCGGGCTCCCCTCTTCACCTCCCCCCACCCCAGCGGGCTCCCCTCTTCACCTCCCCCCACCCCAGCGGGCTCCCCTCTTCACCTCCCCCCACCCCAGCGGGCTCCCCTCTTCACATCCCCCCCCCACCCCAGCGGGCTCCCCTCTTCACATCCCCCCCCCCACCCCAGCGGGCTCCCCTCTTCACATCCCCCCACACCCCAGCGGGCTCCCTTCACCTCCCCCCCCCCGCCCCCACCCCAGCGTGCTCCCCTCTTCACCACCTCCCCTACCCCAGCGGGCTCCCTTCACCTCCCCCCCACCCCAGTGGGCTCCCCTCTTCACCTCGTCGCCCACCCCAGCGGGCTCCCCTCTTCACCTCCTCGCCCACCCCAGCGGGCTCTCCTCTTCACCTCCTCGCCCACCCCAGCGGGCTCTCCTCTTCACCTCCTCGCCCACCCCAGCGGGCACCCCTCTTCACCTCCCTCTCTCCCAACCCGGCGGGCTCCCCTCTTCAACACCTTCACACCCACCCCGGCGGGCTCCCCTCTTCACCTCGCTCCCACCCACCCCGGCGGGCTCCCCTCTTCACCTCCCTCCCACCCACCCCGGAGGTCTCCCCTCTTCACCTCCCTCCCACCCACCCCGGCGGGCTCCACTCTTCATCTCCCTCCCTCCCACCCCGGCGGGCTCTCCTCTTCACCTCCGTCCCACCCACCCCGGCGGACTCCCCTCTTCACCTCCCTCCCACCCACCCCTCTTCACCTCCCTCCCACCCACCCCTCTTCACCTCCCTCCCACCCACCCCGGCAGGCTCGCTTCTTCACCTCCCTCCCACCAACCCCGGCGGGCTGGCCTCTTCACCTCCCACCCACCCACCCCGGCTGGCTCCCCTCTTCACCTCCCTCCCTCCCACCCCGGCGGGCTCCCCATTTCACCTCACCCACCCCGGCGGGCTCCCTTCTTCACCTCCCTCCCACCCCATTGGGCTCCCCTCTTCACCTCCCTCCCCCCACCCCAGCGGGCTCCCCTCTTCACTTCCCTCCCACCCATCCCAACGGGCTCCCTTCTTCACCTCCATACCACCCACCCCGGAGGGCTCGCTTCTTCACCTCCCTCCCACCAACCCCAGCGGGCTGGCCTCTTCACCTCCCACCCACCCACCCCGGCGGGCTCCCCATTTCACCTCACCCACCCCGGCGGCTCCCATTTCACCTCACCCACCCCGGCGGGCTCCCCATTTCACCTCACCCACCCCGGCGGGCTCCCCATTTCACCTCACCCACCCCGGCGGGCTCCCCATTTCACCTCACCCACCCCGGCGGGCTCCCCATTTCACCTCACCCACCCCGGCGGGCTCCCCATTTCACCTCACCCACCCCGGCGGGCTCCCCATTTCACCTCACCCACCCCGGCGGGCTCCCCATTTCACCTCACCCACCCCGGCGGGCTCCCCATTTCACCTCACCCACCCCGGCGGGCTCCCCATTTCACCTCACCCACCCCGGCGGGCTCCCCATTTCACCTCACCCACCCCGGCGGGCTCCCCATTTCACCTCACCCACCCCGGCGGGCTCCCCATTTCACCTCACCCACCCCGGCGGGCTCCCCATTTCACCTCACCCACCCCGGCGGGCTCCCCATTTCACCTCACCCACCCCGGCGGGCTCCCCATTTCACCTCACCCACCCCGGCGGGCTCCCCATTTCACCTCACCCACCCCGGCGGGCTCCCCATTTCACCTCACCCACCCCGGCGGGCTCCCCATTTCACCTCACCCACCCCGGCGGGCTCCGCTCTTCACGTCCCTCCCACCCACACCGGCGGGCTTCGCTCTTCACCTCCCCCACCACCCCATTGGGCTCCCCTCTTCACCTCCCTCCCCCCACCCCGGCGGGTTCCCCTCTTCACCTCCCTCCCACACACCCCGGCGGGTTCCCCTCTTCACCTCTCTCCCACACACCCCGGCGGGCTCCCCTCTTCATCACCCCCCACCACAGTGGGCTCCCCTCTTCCCATTTCCCCCCACCCCACTGGGCTCCCCTCTTCCCCGCCCACCCCAGCAGGCTCCACTTTTCAACTTTCCCCCCCCCACCCCAGCGGGCTCCCCTCTTCACCTCCCCCCCACCCCAGCGGGCTCCCCTCTTCACCTCCCCCCCACCCCAGCGGGCTCCCCTCTTCACCTCCCCCCCACCCCAGCGGGCTCCCCTCTTCACCTCCCCCCCACCCCAGCGGGCTCCCCTCTTCACCTCCCCCCCACCCCAGCGGGCTCCCCTCTTCACCTCTTCCCTCCCCCACCCCAGCGGGATCCCCCCTTCACCACCCCCCCCACCCCAGCGGGCTCCCCTCTTCACCTCCCCCCCACCCCAGCGGGCTCCCCTCTTCACCTCCCCCACCCAGCGGGCTCCCCTCTTCACCTCCTCGCTCACCCCAGCGGGCTCCCCTCTTCACCTCCTCGCTCACCCCAGCGGGCTCCCCTCTTCACCTCCTCGCTCACCCCAGCGGGCTCCCCTCTTCACCTCCTCGCTCACCCCAGCGGGCTCCCTCTTCACCTCCTCGACCACCCCCAGCGGCTCCCCTCTTCACCTCCTCGACCACCCCAGCGGGCTCCCTCTTCACCTCCTCGACCACCCCAGCGGGCTCCCCTCTTCATCTCCATCTCTCCCAACCCGGCGGGCTCCCCTCTTCAACACCTTCACACCCACCCCGGCGGACTCCCCCTCTTCACCACCCCCCCCCCCCCAGCGGGCTCCCCTCCTCACCTCCCCCCCCACCCCAGCGGGCTCCCCTCCTCACCTCCCCCCCCACCCCAGCGGGCTCCCCTCCTCACCTCCCCCCCCACCCCAGCGGGCTCCCCTCTTCACCTCCTCCCCTACCCCAGCAGGCTCCCCTCTTCACCTCCCCTACCCACCCCAGCGGGCTCCCCTCTTCACTTCCCTCCCACCCAACCCGGCGGGCTCCCCTCTTCAACTCCCTCCCACCCACCCCGGCGGGCTCCCCTCTTCACCTCCCTCCCTCCCACCCCGGCGGGCTCCCCATTTCACCTAACCCACCCCGGCGGGCTCCGCTCTTCACGTCCCTCCCACCCACACCGGCGGGCTTTGCTCTTCACCTCCCCCACCACCCCATTGGGCTCCCTTCTTCAACTCCTGCCCCACCAGCAGGCTGCCCTCTTCATCACCTCCCCTACCCTTGCGGGCTCCCTCTTCACCTTCTTACCCACCCCAGTGTGCTTCTTTCTTTGCCTCCCCCCCCCCCCACTGCATCTGGTTACCCTCTTCACCTCATCCCCCCACCCCACTGTCTCCCCTCTTCATCACCCCCCTCCCCTGCGGGCTCACCTCTTAACCTCTCTCCCTCCCAGCCCGGCGGGCTCCCTTCTTCACCTCTTTCTCACCCACTCCGGCAGGCTCACCTCTTCACCTCCCTCCCACCCACCCCGGCGGGCTCCCCTCTTCTCCTCCCTCCCGCCCACCCCTGTTGGCTTCCCTCTTCACCTCCATCCCGCCCTCACCGGCGGGCTCCCCTCTTCACCTCCCTCCCATCCACCCCCAGCGGGCTCGCCTCTTCACCTCCCCCCCCCACCCAGCGGGCTCCCCCTCTTCACCTCCCCCTCCCACCCCAGCGGGCTCCCCGCCTTCACCTCCCCCCCCACCCAAGCGGGCTCCCCTCTTCACCTCCCCCCCCACTCCAGCGGGCTCCCCTCTTCACCTCCCCCTCACCCCAGCGGCTCCCCTCTTCACCTCCCCCACCCCAGCGGGCTCCCCTCTCCACCTCCCACCCCCCCACCCCAGCGGGCTCCCTCTTCACCTCCCACCCCCCCCACCCCAGCGGGCTCCCCTCTTCAGCTCCCCCCCCCACCCCAGCGGGCTCCCCTCTTCAGCTCCCCCCCCCTACCCCAGCGTGCTCCCCTCTTCACCACTTCCCCTACCCCAGCGGGCTCCCTTCACCTCCCCCCCACCCCAGTGGGTTCCCCTCTTCACCACCTCGCCCACCCCAGCGGGCTCCCCTCTTCACCTCCTCGCCCACCCCAGCGGTCTCCCCTCTTCACCTCCTCGCCCACCCCTGCGGGCTCCCCTCTTCACCTCCCTCTCTCCCAACCCGGCGGGCTCCCCTCTTCACCTCCCTCCCACCCACCTCGGCGGGCTCCCCTCTTCACCTCCCTCCCACCCACCCCGGAGGGCTCCCCTCTTCACCTCCTTCCCACCCACCCCAGCGGGCTCCCTTCTTCACCTCCCTCCCACCCCAGCAGGCTCCCCACTTCACCTCCTCCCCTACCCCATTGAGCTCCCCTGTCACCTCCTCCCCTACCCCAGCGGCTCCCCTCTTCACCTCCTCCCCTACCCCAGCAGGCTCCCCTCTTCACCTCCCCTACCCACCCCAGCGGGCTCCCCTCTTCACTTCCCTCCCACCCAACCCGGCGGGCTCCCCTCTTCCACTCCTCCCACCCACGTCCGGCGGGCTCCCCAATTCACCTCCCTCCCACCCACTCCGGCGGGCTCCCCACTTCACCTCCCCCCCACCCACTCCGGCGGGCTCCCCACTTCACCTCCCTCCCACCCACTCTGGCGGGCTCCCCCTTCATCTCCCCTCCACCCACCCCGGCGGGCTCCCCATTTTACCTCACCCACCCGGCGGGCTCCCCATTTCACCTCACCCACCCCGGCGGGCTCCGCTCTTCACGTCCCTCCCACCCACACCGGTGCGCTTCGCTCTTCACCTCCCCCACCACCCCATTGGGCTCCCCTCTTCACCTCCCTCCCCCCACCCCGGCGGGTTCCCCTCTTCACCTCCCTCCCACACACCCCGGCGGGTTCCCCTCTTCACCTCTCTCCCACACACCCCGGCGGGCTCCCCTCTTCATCACCCCCCACCACAGTGGGCTCCCCTCTTCCCATTTCCCCCCACCCCACTGGGCTCCCCTCTTCCCCTTCCCCCCCCACCCCAGCAGGCTCCACTTTTCAACTTTCCCCCCACCCCAGTGGGCTCCCCTATTCACCTCCCCCCCCACCCCAGCGGGCTCCCCTCTTCACCTCCCCCCCACCCCAGCGGGCTCCCCTCTTCACCTCCCCCCCACCCCAGCGGGCTCCCCTCTTCACCTCCCCCCCACCCCAGCGGGCTCCCCTCTTCACCTCTCCCCACCCAGCTTGCTCCCCGCTTTACCACCTCCCCTACCCAGTGGGATCCCCTCTTCAGCTCCTCGCCCACAGCAGCGGGCTCCCCTCTTCACCTCCTCGCCCACCCCAGCGGGCTCCCCTCTTCACCTCCTCGACCACCCCAGCGGGCTCCCCTCTTCACCTCCTCGACCACCCCAGCGGGCTCCCCTCTTCATCTCTCTCTCTCCCAACCCGGCGGGCTCCCCTCTTCAACACCTTCACACCCACCCCGGCGGACTCCCCTCTTCACCACCCCCCCCCCCCCAGCGGGCTGCCCTCCTCACCTCCCCCCCCCCCAGCGGGCTCCCCTTTTCACCTCCCCCCCCCACCCCAGCGGTCTCCCCTCTTCACCTCCCCCCCACCCAGCGGGCTCCCCTCTTCACCTCCCCCCCCACCCCAGCGGGCTCCCCTCTTCACCTCCCCCCACCCCAGCGGGCTCCCCTCTTCACTCCTCTCGCTCACCCCAGCGGGCTCCCCTCTTCACCTCCTCGACCACCCCAGCTGGCTCCCCTCTTCACCTCCTCGACCACCCCAGCGGGCTCCCCTCTTCATCTCCATCTCTCCCAACCCGGCGGGCTCCCCTCTTCAACACACCCACCCCGGCGGACTCCCCTCTTCACCACCCCCCCCCCCCCCCAGCGGGCTCCCCTCCTCTCCTCCGCCCCCCCCAGCGGGCTCCCCTCTTCACTTCCCTCCCACCCACCCCAGCGGGCTCCCCTCTTCACTTCCCTCCCACCCACCCCAGCGGGCTCCCTCTTCACTTCCCTCCCACCCACCCCAGCGGGCTCCCCTCTTCACTTCCCTCCCACCCACCCCAGCGGGCTCCCCTCTTCAGTTCCCTTCCACCCACCCCAGCGGGCTCCCCTCTTCACTTCCCTCCCACCCATCCCAGCGGGCTCCCCTCTTCACCTCCCTCCCACCCACTCCGGCGGGCTCCCTCTTCCACTCCTCCCACCCACTCCGGCGGGCTCCCCACTTCACCTCCCTCCCACCCACTCCGGCGGGCTCCCACTTCACCTCCCTCCCACCCACTCCGGCGGGCTCCCCACTTCACCACCCTCCCACCCACTCCGGCGGGCTCCCCTCTTCACCTCCCCCCCCACCCCAGCGGGCTCCCCTCTTCACCTCCCCCTCACCCCAGCGGGCTCCCCTCTTCACCTCCCCCCACCCAGCGGGCTCCCCTCTCCACCTCCCACCCCCCCCACCCCAGCGGGCTCCCCTCTTCACCTCCCACCCCCCACCCCAGCGGGCTCCCCTCTTCAGCTCCCCCCCCCCACCCCAGCCGGCTCCCCTCTTCAGCTCCCCCCCCCCCACCCCAGCGGGCTCCCCTCTTCACCACTTCCCCTACCCCAGCGGGCTCCCTTCACCTCCCCCCCACCCCAGTGGGTTCCCCTCTTCACCACCTCGCCCACCCCCGGCGGGCTCCCCTCTTCACCTCCTCGCCCACCCCGGCGGGCTCCCCTCTTCACCTCCTCGCCCACCCCGGCGGGCTCCCCTCTTCACCTCCCTCTCTCCCAACCCGGCGGGCTCCCCTCTTCACCTCCCTCCCACCCACCTCGGCGGGCTCCCCTCTTCACCTCCTTCCCACCCACCCCAGCGGGCTCCCTTCTTCACCTCCTTCCCACCCCAGCAGGCTCCCCACTTCACCTCCTCCCTACCCCATTGAGCTCCCCTGTTCACCTCCTCCCCTACCCCAGCGGGCTCCCCTCTTCACCTCCTCCCCTACCCCAGCAGGCTCCCCTCTTCACCTCCCCTTCCCACCCCAGCGGGCTCCCCTCTTCACTTCCCTCCCACCCAACCCGGCGGGCTCCCCTCTTCCACTCCTCCCACCCACTCCGGCGGGCTCCCCACTTCACCTCCCTCCCACCCACTCCGGCGGGCTCCCCTCTTTACCTCCCTCCCACCCACCCCAGCGGGCTCGCTTCTTGACCTCCTCCCACCACCCCGGCAGGCTGGCCTCTTCACCTCCCACCCACCCACCCCGGCGGTTCCCCTCTTCACCTCCCTCCCACACACCCCGGCGGGTTCCCCTCTTCACCTCTCTCCCACACACCCCGGCGGGCTCCCCTCTTCATCACCCCCCACCACAGTGGGCTCCCCTCTTCCCATTTCCCCCCACCCCACTGGGCTCCCCTCTTCCCCTTCCCCCCCACCCCAGCAGGCTCCACTTTTCAACTTTCCCCCCACCCCAGTGGGCTCCCCTATTCACCTCCCCCCCCACCCCAGCGGGCTCCCCTATTCACCTCCCCCCCACCCCAGCGGCTCCCCTCTTCACCTCCCCCCCCACCCCAGCGGGCTCCCCTCTTCACCTCCCCCCCACCCCAGCGGGCTCCCCTCTTCACCTCTCCCCACCCCAGCTTGCTCCCCGCTTTACCACCTCCCCTACCCCAGTGGGATCCCCTCTTCAGCTCCTCGCCCACAGCAGCGGGCTCCCCTCTTCACCTCCTCGCCCACCCCAGCGGGCTCCCCTCTTCACCTCCTCGACCACCCCAGCGGGCTCCCCTCTTCACCTCCTCGACCACCCCAGCGGGCTCCCCTCTTCATCTCTCTCTCTCCCAACCCGGCGGGCTCCCCTCTTCAACACCTTCACACCCACCCCGGCGGACTCCCCTCTTCACCACCCCCCCCCCCCAGCGGGCTGCCCTCCTCACCTCCCCCCCCCCCAGCGGGCTCCCCTTTTCACCTCCCCCCCCCACCCCAGCGGTCTCCCCTCTTCACCTCCCCCCCACCCCAGCGGGCTCCCCTCTTCACCTCCCCCCCACCCCAGCGGGCTCCCCTCTTCACCTCCCCCCACCCCAGCGGGCTCCCCTCTTCACCTCCTCGCTCACCCCAGCGGGCTCCCCTCTTCACCTCCTCGACCACCCCAGCTGGCTCCCCTCTTCACCTCCTCGACCACCCCAGCGGGCTCCCCTCTTCATCTCCATCTCTCCCAACCCGGCGGGCTCCCTCTTCAACACACCCACCCCGGCGGACTCCCCTCTTCACCACCCCCCCCCCCCCAGCGGGCTCCCCTCCTCTCCTCCGCCCCCCCCCAGCGGCTCCCCTCTTCACTTCCCTCCCACCCACCCCAGCGGGCTCCCCTCTTCACTTCCCTCCCACCCACCCCAGCGGGCTCCCCTCTTCACTTCCCTCCCACCCACCCCAGCGGGCTCCCCTCTTCACTTCCCTCCCACCCACCCCAGCGGGCTCCCCTCTTCAGTTCCCTTCCACCCACCCAGCGGGCTCCCCTCTTCACTTCCCTCCCACCCATCCCAGCGGGCTCCCTCTTCACCTCCCTCCCACCCACTCCGGCGGGCTCCCCTCTTCCACTCCTCCCACCCACTCCGGCGGGCTCCCCACTTCACCTCCCTCCCACCCACTCGGCGGGCTCCCCACTTCACCTCCCTCCCACCCACTCCGGCGGGCTCCCCACTTCACCACCCTCCCACCCACTCCGGCGGGCTCCCCTCTTCACCTCCCCCCCCACCCCAGCGGGCTCCCCTCTTCACCTCCCCCTCACCCAGCGGGCTCCCCTCTTCACCTCCCCCCACCCCAGCGGGCTCCCCTCTCCACCTCCACCCCCCCCACCCCAGCGGGCTCCCCTCTTCACCTCCCACCCCCCCCACCCCAGCGGGCTCCCCTCTTCAGCTCCCCCCCCCCACCCCAGCCGGCTCCCCTCTTCAGCTCCCCCCCCCCCACCCCAGCGGGCTCCCCTCTTCACCACTTCCCCTACCCCAGCGGGCTCCCTTCACCTCCCCCCCACCCCAGTGGGTTCCCCTCTTCACCACCTCGCCCACCCCAGCGGGCTCCCCTCTTCACCTCCTCGCCACCCCGGCGGGCTCCCCTCTTCACCTCCTCGCCCACCCCGGCGGGCTCCCCTCTTCACCTCCCTCTCTCCAACCCGGCGGGCTCCCCTCTTCACCTCCCTCCCACCCACCTCGGCGGGCTCCCCTCTTCACCTCCTTCCCACCCACCCCAGCGGGCTCCCTTCTTCACCTCCTTCCCACCCCAGCAGGCTCCCCACTCACCTCCTCCCCTACCCCATTGAGCTCCCTGTTCACCTCCTCCCCTACCCCAGCGGGCTCCCCTCTTCACCTCCTCCCCTACCCCAGCAGGCTCCCCTCTTCACCTCCCCTTCCCACCCCAGCGGGCTCCCCTCTTCACTTCCCTCCCACCCAACCCGGCGGGCTCCCCTCTTCACTCCTCCCACCCACTCCGGCGGGCTCCCCACTTCACCTCCCTCCCACCCACTCCGGCGGCTCCCCTCTTTACCTCCCTCCCACCCACCCCAGCGGGCTCGCTTCTTGACCTCCCTCCCACCAACCCCGGCAGGCTGGCCTCTTCACCTCCCACCCACCCACCCCGGCGGGCTCCTCTCTTCACCTCCCTCCCTCCCACCCCGGCGGCTCCCCATTTTACCTCACCCACCCCGGCGGGCTCCCCATTTCACCTCACCCACCCCGGCGGGCTCCGCTCTTCACGTCCCTCCCACCCACACCGGTGCGCTTCGCTCTTCACCTCCCCCACCACCCCATTGGGCTCCCCTCTTCACCTCCCTCCCCCCACCCCGGCGGGTTCCCCTCTTCACCTCCCTCCCACACACCCCGGCGGGTTCCCTCTTCACCTCTCTCCCACACACCCCGGCGGGCTCCCCTCTTCATCACCCCCCACCACAGTGGGCTCCCCTCTTCCCATTTCCCCCCACCCCACTGGCTCCCCTCTTCCCCTTCCCCCCCCACCCCAGCAGGCTCCACTTTTCAACTTTCCCCCACCCCAGCGGGCTCCCCTCTTCACCTCCCCACCACCCCAGCGGGCTCCCCTCTTCACCTCCCCCACCCCAGCTTTCTCCCCGCTTTACCACCTCCCCTACCCCAGTGGGCTCCCTTCACTCCGCCCCACCCCAGTGGGCTCCCACTTCAGCTCCTCGCCCACAGCAGCGGGCTCCACCTCCTCGCCCCACCCCAGCGGGCTCCCCTCTTCACCTCCTCGACACCCCAGCGGGCTCCCCTCTTCACCTCCTCGACCACCCCAGCGGGCTCCCCTCTTCACCTCCCTCTCTCCCAACCCGGCGACCCCTCTTCACCTCCCTCTCTCCCAACCCGGCGGGCTCCCCTCCAACACCTTCACACCCACCCCGACGGGCTCCCTTCTTCACCTCCCTCCCACCCACCTCGGCGGGCTCCCCTCTTCACCTCCCTCCCACCCACCCCGGAGGGCTCCCCTCTTCACCTCCCTCCAACCCACCCCGGCGGGCTCCGCTCTTCACCTCCTTCCCACCCACCCCAGCGGGCTCCCTTCTTCACCTCCCTCCCACCCCAGCAGGCTCCCCACTTCACCTCCTCCCCTACCCCATTGAGGTCCCCTGTTCACCACCTCCCCTACCCCAGCGGGCTCCCCTCTTCACCTCCTCCCCTACCCCAGCAGGCTCCCCTCTTCACCTCCGCCACCCACCCCAGCGGGCTCCCCTCTTCACTTCCCTCCCACCCAACCCGGCTGGCTCCCCTCTTCCACTCCTCCCACCTACTCCGGCGGGCTCCCCACTTCACCTCCCTCCCACCCACTCCGGCGGGCTCTCCTCTTCACCTCCCTCCCACCCACCCCGGCGGGCTCGCTACTTGACCTCCCTCCCACCAACCCCGGCGGGCTGGCCTCTTCACCTCCCACCCACCCACCCCGGCGGGCTCCCCTCTTCACCTGCCTCCCACCCTCCCCGGCAGGCTCCCCTCTTCCCCACCCACCCCAGCGGGCTCCCCTCTTCACTTCCCTCCCACCCACCCCAGCGGGCTCCCCTCTTCACTTCCCTCCCACCCACCCCAGCGGGCTCCCCTCTTCCTCCCACCCATCCCAGGGGGCTCTCCTCTTCACCTCCCTCCCACCCACTCCAGCGGGCTCCCTTCTTCCACTCCTCCCACCCACTCCGGCGGGCTCCCGACTTCACCTCCCTCCCACCCACTCCGGCGGGCTCCCCACTTCACCTCCCTCCCACCCACTCCGGCGGGCTCCCCTCTTCACCTCCCTCCCACCCACCCCCGGCGGCCTCGCTTCTTCACCTCCCTCCCACCAACCCGGCGGGCTGGCCTCTTCACCTCCCACCCAGCCACCCCGGCGGGCTCCCCTCTTCAACTCCCTCCCACCCACCCCGGCGGGCTCTCCTCTTCACCTCCCTCCCTCCCTCCCACCCCGGCAGGCTCCCCATTTCACCTCACCCACCACGGCGGACCTCCGCTCTTCACGTCCCTCCTACCCACACCGGCGGGCTTTGCTCTTCACCTCCCCCACCACCCCATTGGGCTCCCCTCTTCACCTCCTCCCCCACCCCAGCAGGCTGCCCTCTTCATCACCTCCCCTTCCCTTGCGGGCTCCCCTCTTCACCTTCTTACCCACCCCAGTGTGCTTCTTTCTTTGCCTCCCCCCCCCCCACTGCATCTGGTTACCCTCTTCACCTCATCCCCCCACCCCACTGTCTCCCCTCTTCATCACCCCCCTCCCCTGCGGGCTCACCTCTTAACCTCTCTCCCTCCCAGCCCGGCGGGCTCCCTTCTTCACCTCTTTCTCACCCACTCCGGCAGGCTCACCTCTTCACCTCCCTCCCACCCACCCCGGCGGGCTCCCCTCTTCTCCTCCCTCCCGCCCACCCCTGTTGGCTTCCCTCTTCACCTCCATCCCGCCCTCACCGGCGGGCTCCCCTCTTCACCTCCATCCCATCCACCCCAGCGGGCTCCCCTCTTCCCCTTCCCCCCCCACCCCAGCAGGCTCCACTTTTCAACTTTCCCCCCACCCCAGCGGGCTCCCCTCTTCACCTCCCCACCACCCCAGCGGGCTCCCCTCTTCACCTCCCCCACCCCAGCTTTCTCCCCGCTTTACCACCTCCCCTACCCCAGTGGGCTCCCTTCACCTCCGCCCCACCCCAGTGGGCTCCCCTCTTCAGCTCCTCGCCCACAGCAGCGGGCTCCACCTCCTCGCCCACCCCAGCGGGCTCCCCTCTTCACCTCCTCGACCACCCCAGCGGGCTCCCCTCTTCACCTCCTCGACCACCCCAGCGGGCTCCCCTCTTCACCTCCCTCTCTCCCAACCCGGCGGGCTCCCCTCCAACACCTTCACACCCACTCCGGCGGGCTCCCCTCTTCCACTCCTCCCACCCACTCCGGCGGGCTCCCGACTTCACCTCCCTCCCACCCACTCCGGCGGGCTCCCCACTTCACCTCCCTCCCACCCACTCCGGCGGGCTCCCCTCTTCACCTCCCTCCCACCCACCCCCGGCGGCCTCGCTTCTTCACCTCCCTCCCACCAACCCGGCGGGCTGGCCTCTTCACCTCCCACCCAGCCACCCCGGCGGGCTCCCCTCTTCAACTCCCTCCCACCCACCCCGGCGGGCTCTCCTCTTCACCTCCCTCCCTCCCTCCCACCCCGGCAGGCTCCCCATTTCACCTCACCCACCACGGCGGACTCCGCTCTTCACGTCCCTCCTACCCACACCGGCGGGCTTTGCTCTTCACCTCCCCCCCCACCCCAGCGGGCTCCCCTCCTCACCTCCCCCCCCACCCCAGCGGGCTCCCCTCCTCACCTCCCCCCCCACCCCAGCGGGCTCCCCTCCTCACCTCCCCCCCCACCCCAGCGGGCTCCCCTCTTCACCTCCTCCCCTACCCCAGCAGGCTCCCCTCTTCACCTCCCCTACCCACCCCAGCGGGCTCCCCTCTTCACTTCCCTCCCACCCAACCCGGCGGGCTCCCCTCTTCAACTCCCTCCCACCCACCCCGGCGGGCTCCCCTCTTCACCTCCCTCCCTCCCACCCCGGCGGGCTCCCCATTTCACCTAACCCACCCCGGCGGGCTCCGCTCTTCACGTCCCTCCCACCCACACCGGCGGGCTTTGCTCTTCACCTCCCCCACCACCCCATTGGGCTCCCTTCTTCAACTCCTGCCCCACCCCAGCAGGCTGCCCTCTTCATCACCTCCCCTACCCTTGCGGGCTCCCCTCTTCACCTTCTTACCCACCCCAGTGTGCTTCTTTCTTTGCCTCCCCCCCCCCCCCACTGCATCTGGTTACCCTCTTCACCTCATCCCCCCACCCCACTGTCTCCCCTCTTCATCACCCCCCTCCCCTGCGGGCTCACCTCTTAACCTCTCTCCCTCCCAGCCCGGCGGGCTCCCTTCTTCACCTCTTTCTCACCCACTCCGGCAGGCTCACCTCTTCACCTCCCTCCCACCCACCCCGGCGGGCTCCCCTCTTCTCCTCCCTCCCGCCCACCCCTGTTGGCTTCCCTCTTCACCTCCATCCCGCCCTCACCGGCGGGCTCCCCTCTTCACCTCCCTCCCATCCACCCCAGCGGGCTCGCCTCTTCACCTCCCCCCCCCACCCAGCGGGCTCCCCCTCTTCACCTCCCCCTCCCACCCCAGCGGGCTCCCCGCCTTCACCTCCCCCCCCACCCAAGCGGGCTCCCCTCTTCACCTCCCCCCCCACTCCAGCGGGCTCCCCTCTTCACCTCCCCCTCACCCCAGCGGGCTCCCCTCTTCACCTCCCCCCACCCCAGCGGGCTCCCCTCTCCACCTCCCACCCCCCCCACCCCAGCGGGCTCCCCTCTTCACCTCCCACCCCCCCCACCCCAGCGGGCTCCCCTCTTCAGCTCCCCCCCCCACCCCAGCGGGCTCCCCTCTTCAGCTCCCCCCCCCCCTACCCCAGCGTGCTCCCCTCTTCACCACTTCCCTACCCCAGCGGGCTCCCTTCACCTCCCCCCACCCCAGTGGGTTCCCCTCTTCACCACCTCGCCCACCCCAGCGGGCTCCCCTCTTCACCTCCTCGCCCACCCCAGCGGTCTCCCCTCTTCACCTCCTCGCCCACCCCTGCGGGCTCCCCTCTTCACCTCCCTCTCTCCCAACCCGGCGGGCTCCCCTCTTCACCTCCCTCCCACCCACCTCGGCGGGCTCCCCTCTTCACCTCCCTCCCACCCACCCCGGAGGGCTCCCCTCTTCACCTCCTTCCCACCCACCCCAGCGGGCTCCCTTCTTCACCTCCCTCCCACCCCAGCAGGCTCCCCACTTCACCTCCTCCCCTACCCCATTGAGCTCCCCTGTTCACCTCCTCCCCTACCCCAGCGGGCTCCCCTCTTCACCTCCTCCCCTACCCCAGCAGGCTCCCCTCTTCACCTCCCCTACCCACCCCAGCGGGCTCCCCTCTTCACTTCCCTCCCACCCAACCCGGCGGGCTCCCCTCTTCCACTCCTCCCACCCACTCCGGCGGGCTCCCCAATTCACCTCCCTCCCACCCACTCCGGCGGGCTCCCCACTTCACCTCCCTCCCACCCACTCCGGCGGGCTCCCCACTTCACCTCCCTCCCACCCACTCTGGCGGGCTCCCCTCTTCATCTCCCTCCCACCCACCCCGGCGGGCTCCCCATTTTACCTCACCCACCCCGGCGGGCTCCCCATTTCACCTCACCCACCCCGGCGGGCTCCGCTCTTCACGTCCCTCCCACCCACACCGGTGCGCTTCGCTCTTCACCTCCCCCACCACCCCATTGGGCTCCCCTCTTCACCTCCCTCCCCCCACCCCGGCGGGTTCCCCTCTTCACCTCCCTCCCACACACCCCGGCGGGTTCCCCTCTTCACCTCTCTCCCACACACCCCGGCGGGCTCCCCTCTTCATCACCCCCCACCACAGTGGGCTCCCCTCTTCCCATTTCCCCCCACCCCACTGGGCTCCCCTCTTCCCCTTCCCCCCCCACCCCAGCAGGCTCCACTTTTCAACTTTCCCCCCACCCCAGTGGGCTCCCCTATTCACCTCCCCCCCCACCCCAGCGGGCTCCCCTCTTCACCTCCCCCCCACCCCAGCGGGCTCCCCTCTTCACCTCCCCCCCACCCCAGCGGGCTCCCCTCTTCACCTCCCCCCCACCCCAGCGGGCTCCCCTCTTCACCTCTCCCCACCCCAGCTTGCTCCCCGCTTTACCACCTCCCCTACCCCAGTGGGATCCCCTCTTCAGCTCCTCGCCCACAGCAGCGGGCTCCCCTCTTCACCTCCTCGCCCACCCCAGCGGGCTCCCCTCTTCACCTCCTCGACCACCCCAGCGGGCTCCCCTCTTCACCTCCTCGACCACCCCAGCGGGCTCCCCTCTTCATCTCTCCTCTCTTCCCAACCCGGCGGGCTCCCCTCTTCAACACCTTCACACCCACCCCGGCGGACTCCCCTCTTCACCACCCCCCCCCCCCCCCAGCGGGCTGCCCTCCTCACCTCCCCCCCCCCCAGCGGGCTCCCCTTTTCACCTCCCCCCCCCACCCCAGCGGTCTCCCCTCTTCACCTCCCCCCCACCCCAGCGGGCTCCCCTCTTCACCTCCCCCCCCACCCCAGCGGGCTCCCCTCTTCACCTCCCCCCACCCCAGCGGGCTCCCCTCTTCACCTCCTCGCTCACCCCAGCGGGCTCCCCTCTTCACCTCCTCGACCACCCCAGCTGGCTCCCCTCTTCACCTCCTCGACCACCCCAGCGGGCTCCCCTCTTCATCTCCATCTCTCCCAACCCGGCGGGCTCCCCTCTTCAACACACCCACCCCGGCGGACTCCCCTCTTCACCACCCCCCCCCCCCCCCAGCGGGCTCCCCTCCTCTCCTCCGCCCCCCCCAGCGGGCTCCCCTCTTCACTTCCCTCCCACCCACCCCAGCGGGCTCCCCTCTTCACTTCCCTCCCACCCACCCCAGCGGGCTCCCCTCTTCACTTCCCTCCCACCCACCCCAGCGGGCTCCCCTCTTCACTTCCCTCCCACCCACCCCAGCGGGCTCCCCTCTTCAGTTCCCTTCCACCCACCCCAGCGGGCTCCCCTCTTCACTTCCCTCCCACCCATCCCAGCGGGCTCCCCTCTTCACCTCCCTCCCACCCACTCCGGCGGGCTCCCCTCTTCCACTCCTCCCACCCACTCCGGCGGGCTCCCCACTTCACCTCCCTCCCACCCACTCCGGCGGGCTCCCCACTTCACCTCCCTCCCACCCACTCCGGCGGGCTCCCCACTTCACCACCCTCCCACCCACTCCGGCGGGCTCCCCTCTTCACCTCCCCCCCCACCCCAGCGGGCTCCCCTCTTCACCTCCCCCTCACCCCAGCGGGCTCCCCTCTTCACCTCCCCCCACCCCAGCGGGCTCCCCTCTCCACCTCCCACCCCCCCCACCCCAGCGGGCTCCCCTCTTCACCTCCCACCCCCCCACCCCAGCGGGCTCCCCTCTTCAGCTCCCCCCCCCCACCCCAGCCGGCTCCCCTCTTCAGCTCCCCCCCCCCACCCCAGCGGGCTCCCCTCTTCACCACTTCCCCTACCCCAGCGGGCTCCCTTCACCTCCCCCCCACCCCAGTGGGTTCCCCTCTTCACCACCTCGCCCACCCCAGCGGGCTCCCCTCTTCACCTCCTCGCCCACCCCGGCGGGCTCCCCTCTTCACCTCCTCGCCCACCCCGGCGGGCTCCCCTCTTCACCTCCCTCTCTCCCAACCCGGCGGGCTCCCCTCTTCACCTCCCTCCCACCCACCTCGGCGGGCTCCCCTCTTCACCTCCTTCCCACCCACCCCAGCGGGCTCCCTTCTTCACCTCCTTCCCACCCCAGCAGGCTCCCCACTTCACCTCCTCCCCTACCCCATTGAGCTCCCCTGTTCACCTCCTCCCCTACCCCAGCGGGCTCCCCTCTTCACCTCCTCCCCTACCCCAGCAGGCTCCCCTCTTCACCTCCCCTTCCCACCCCAGCGGGCTCCCCTCTTCACTTCCCTCCCACCCAACCCGGCGGGCTCCCCTCTTCCACTCCTCCCACCCACTCCGGCGGGCTCCCCACTTCACCTCCCTCCCACCCACTCCGGCGGGCTCCCCTCTTTACCTCCCTCCCACCCACCCCAGCGGGCTCGCTTCTTGACCTCCCTCCCACCAACCCCGGCAGGCTGGCCTCTTCACCTCCCACCCACCCACCCCGGCGGGCTCACCTCCCTCCCACCCCGGCGGGCTCCCCATTTTACCTCACCCACCCCGGCGGGCTCCCCATTTCACCTCACCCACCCCGGCGGGCTCCGCTCTTCACGTCCCTCCCACCCACACCGGTGCGCTTCGCTCTTCACCCTCCCCCACCACCCCATTGGGCTCCCCTCTTCACCTCCCTCCCCCCACCCCGGCGGTTCCCCTCTTCACCTCCCTCCCACACACCCCGGCGGGTTCCCCTCTTCACCTCTCTCCCACACACCCCGGCGGGCTCCCCTCTTCATCACCCCCCACCACAGTGGGCTCCCCTCTTCCCATTTCCCCCCACCCCACTGGGCTCCCCTCTTCCCCTTCCCCCCCCACCCCAGCAGGCTCCACTTTTCAACTTTCCCCCCACCCCAGCGGGCTCCCTCTTCACCTCCCCACCACCCCAGCGGGCTCCCCTCTTCACCTCCCCCACCCCAGCTTTCTCCCCGCTTTACCACCTCCCCTACCCCAGTGGGCTCCCTTCACCTCCGCCCCACCCCAGTGGGCTCCCCTCTTCAGCTCCTCGCCCACAGCAGCGGGCTCCACCTCCTCGCCCACCCCAGCGGGCTCCCCTCTTCACCTCCTCGACCACCCCAGCGGGCTCCCCTCTTCACCTCCTCGACCACCCCAGCGGGCTCCCCTCTTCACCTCCCTCTCTCCCAACCCGGCGGGCTCCCCTCCAACACCTTCACACCCACCCCGACGGGCTCCCTTCTTCACCTCCCTCCCACCCACCTCGGCGGGCTCCCCTCTTCACCTCCCTCCCACCCACCCCGGAGGGCTCCCCTCTTCACCTCCCTCCAACCCACCCCGGCGGGCTCCACTCTTCACCTCCTTCCCACCCACCCCAGCGGGCTCCCTCTTCACCTCCCTCCCACCCCAGCAGGCTCCCCACTTCACCTCCTCCCCTACCCCATTGAGGTCCCCTGTTCACCACCTCCCCGACCCCAGCGGGCTCCCCTCTTCACCTCCTCCCTACCCCAGCAGGCTCCCCTCTTCACCTCCGCCACCCACCCCAGCGGGCTCCCCTCTTCACTTCCCTCCCACCCAACCCGGCTGGCTCCCCTCTTCCACTCCTCCCACCTACTCCGGCGGGCTCCCCACTTCACCTCCCTCCCACCCACTCCGGCGGGCTCTCCTCTTCACCTCCCTCCCACCCACCCCGGCGGGCTCGCTACTTGACCTCCCTCCCACCAACCCCGGCGGGCTGGCCTCTTCACCTCCCACCCACCCACCCCGGCGGGCTCCCCTCTTCACCTGCCTCCCACCCTCCCCGGCAGGCTCCCCTCTTCCCCACCCACCCCAGCGGGCTCCCCTCTTCACTTCCCTCCCACCCACCCCAGCGGGCTCCCCTCTTCACTTCCCTCCCACCCACCCCAGCGGGCTCCCCTCTTCCCTCCCACCCATCCCAGGGGGCTCTCCTCTTCACCTCCCTCCCACCCACTCCAGCGGGCTCCCCTCTTCCACTCCTCCCACCCACTCCGGCGGGCTCCCGACTTCACCTCCCTCCCACCCACTCCGGCGGGCTCCCCACTTCACCTCCCTCCCACCCACTCCGGCGGGCTCCCCTCTTCACCTCCCTCCCACCCACCCCCGGCGGCCTCGCTTCTTCACCTCCCTCCCACCAACCCGGCGGGCTGGCCTCTTCACCTCCCACCCAGCCACCCCGGCGGGCTCCCCTCTTCAACTCCCTCCCACCCACCCGGCGGGCTCTCCTCTTCACCTCCCTCCCTCCCTCCCACCCCGGCAGGCTCCCCATTTCACCTCACCCACCACGGCGGACTCCGCTCTTCACGTCCCTCCTACCCACACCGGCGGGCTTTGCTCTTCACCTCCCCCACCACCCCATTGGGCTCCCCTCTTCACCTCCTCCCCCACCCCAGCAGGCTGCCCTCTTCATCACCTCCCCTTCCCTTGCGGGCTCCCCTCTTCACCTTCTTACCCACCCCAGTGTGCTTCTTTCTTTGCCTCCCCCCCCCCCACTGCATCTGGTTACCCTCTTCACCTCATCCCCCCACCCCACTGTCTCCCCTCTTCATCACCCCCCTCCCCTGCGGGCTCACCTCTTAACCTCTCTCCCTCCCAGCCCGGCGGGCTCCCTTCTTCACCTCTTTCTCACCCACTCCGGCAGGCTCACCTCTTCACCTCCCTCCCACCCACCCCGGCGGGCTCCCCTCTTCTCCTCCCTCCCGCCCACCCCTGTTGGCTTCCCTCTTCACCTCCATCCCGCCCTCACCGGCGGGCTCCCCTCTTCACCTCCATCCCATCCACCCCAGCGGGCTCCCCTCTTCCCCTTCCCCCCCCACCCCAGCAGGCTCCACTTTTCAACTTTCCCCCCACCCCAGCGGGCTCCCCTCTTCACCTCCCCACCACCCCAGCGGGCTCCCCTCTTCACCTCCCCCACCCCAGCTTTCTCCCCGCTTTACCACATCCCCTACCCCAGTGGGCTCCCTTCACCTCCGCCCCACCCCAGTGGGCTCCCCTCTTCAGCTCCTCGCCCACAGCAGCGGGCTCCACCTCCTCGCCCACCCCAGCGGGCTCCCCCTCTTCACCTCCTCGACCACCCCAGCGGGCTCCCCTCTTCACCTCCTCGACCACCCCAGCGGGCTCCCCTCTTCACCTCCCTCTCTCCCAACCCGGCGGGCTCCCCTCCAACACCTTCACACCCACTCCGGCGGGCTCCCCTCTTCCACTCCTCCCACCCACTCCGGCGGGCTCCCGACTTCACCTCCCTCCCACCCACTCCGGCGGGCTCCCCACTTCACCTCCCTCCCACCCACTCCGGCGGGCTCCCCTCTTCACCTCCCTCCCACCCACCCCCCGGCGGCCTCGCTTCTTCACCTCCCTCCCACCAACCCGGCGGGCTGGCCTCTTCACCTCCCACCCAGCCACCCCGGCGGGCTCCCTCTTCAACTCCCTCCCACCCACCCCGGCGGGCTCTCCTCTTCACCTCCCTCCCTCCCTCCCACCCCGGCAGGCTCCCCATTTCACCTCACCCACCACGGCGGACTCCGCTCTTCACGTCCCTCCTACCCACACCGGCGGGCTTTGCTCTTCACCTCCCCCACCACCCCATTGGGCTCCCCTCTTCACCTCCTCCCCCACCCCAGCAGGCTGCCCTCTTCATCACCTCCCCTACCCTTGCGGGCTCCCCTCTTCACCTTCTTACCCACCCCAGTGTGCTTCTTTCTTTGCCTCCCCCCCCCCCACTGCATCTGGTTACCCTCTTCACCTCATCCCCCCCACCCCACTGTCTCCCCTCTTCATCACCCCCCTCCCCTGCGGGCTCACCTCTTAACCTCTCTCCCTCCCAGCCCGGCGGGCTCCCTTCTTCACCTCTTTCTCACCCACTCCGGCAGGCTCACCTCTTCACCTCCCTCCCACCCACCCCGGCGGGCTCCCCTCTTCTCCTCCCCTCCCGCCCACCCCTGTTGGCTTCCCTCTTCACCTCCATCCCGCCCTCACCGGCGGGCTCCCCTCTTCACCTCCATCCCATCCACCCCAGCGGCTCCCCTCTTCACCTCCCCACCACCCCAGCGGGCTCCCCTCTTCACCTCCCCCACCCCAGCTTTCTCCCCGCTTTACCACCTCCCCTACCCAGTGGGCTCCCTTCACCTCCGCCCCACCCCAGTGGGCTCCCCTCTTCAGCTCCTCGCCCACAGCAGCGGGCTCCACCTCCTCGCCCACCCCAGCGGGCTCCCCTCTTCACCTCCTCGACCACCCCAGCGGGCTCCCCTCTTCACCTCCTCGACCACCCCAGCGGGCTCCCCCTCTTCACCTCCCTCTCTCCCAACCCCGGCGGGCTCCCCTCCAACACCTTCACACCCCACCCCGACGGGCTCCCTTCTTCACCTCCCTCCCACCCACCTCGGCGGGCTCCCCTCTTCACCTCCCTCCCACCCACCCCGGAGGGCTCCCCTCTTCACCTCCCTCCAACCCACCCCCGGCGGGCTCCACTCTTCACCTCCTTCCCACCCACCCCAGCGGGCTCCTTCTTCACCTCCCTCCCACCCCAGCAGGGCTCCCCACTTCACCTCCTCCCCTACCCCATTGAGCTCCCTGTTCACCACCTCCCCTACCCCAGCGGGCTCCCCTCTTCACCTCCTCCCCTACCCCAGCAGGCTCCCCTCTTCACCTCCGCCACCCACCCCAGCGGGCTCCCCTCTTCACTTCCCTCCCACCCAACCCGGCTGGCTCCCCTCTTCCACTCCTCCCACCTACTCCGGCGGGCTCCCCCACTTCACCTCCCTCCCACCCACTCCGGCGGGCTCTCCTCTTCACCTCCCTCCCACCCACCCCGGCGGCTCGCTACTTGACCTCCCTCACCACCAACCCCGGCGGGCTGGCCTCTTCACCTCCCACCCACCCACCCCGGCGGCTCCCCTCTTCACCTGCCTCCCACCCTCCCGGCAGGCTCCCCTCTTCCCCACCCACCCCAGCGGGCTCCCCTCTTCACTTCCTCCCACCCACCCCAGCGGGCTCCCCTCTTCACTTCCCTCCCACCCACCCCAGCGGGCTCCCCTCTTCCCTCCCACCCATCCCAGGGGGCTCTCCTCTTCACCTCCCTCCCACCCACTCCGGCGGGCTCCCCTCTTCCACTCCTCCCCACCCACTCCGGCGGGCTCCCGACTTCACCTCCCTCCCACCCACTCCGGCGGGCTCCCCACTTCACCTCCCTCCCACCCACTCCGGCGGGCTCCCCTCTTCACCTCCCTCCCACCCACCCCCGGCGGCCTCGCTTCTTCACCTCCCCTCCCACCAACCCGGCGGGGCTGGCCTCTTCACCTCCCACCCAGCCACCCCGGCGGGCTCCCCTCTTCAACTCCCTCCCACCCACCCCGGCGGGCTCTCCTCTTCACCTCCCTCCCTCCCTCCCACCCCGGCAGGCTCCCCATTTCACCTCACCCACCACGGCGGACTCCGCTCTTCACGTCCCTCCTACCCACACCGGCGGGCTTTGCTCTTCACCTCCCCCACCACCCCATTGGGCTCCCCTCTTCACCTCCTCCCCCACCCCAGCAGGCTGCCCTCTTCATCACCTCCCCTACCCTTGCGGGCTCCCCTCTTCACCTTCTTACCCACCCCAGTGTGCTTCTTTCTTTGCCTCCCCCCCCCCCACTGCATCTGGTTACCCTCTTCACCTCATCCCCCCACCCCACTGTCTCCCCTCTTCATCACCCCCCTCCCCTGCGGGCTCACCTCTTCACCTCCCTCCCACCCACCCCGGCGGGCTCCCCTCTTCTCCTCCCTCCCGCCCACCCCTGTTGGCTCCCCTCTTCACCTCCATCCCGCCCTCACCGGCGGGCTCCCCTCTTCACCTCCATCCCATCCACCCCAGCGGGCTCCCCTCTTCACCTCCCCCCCCCCCCACCCAGCGGGCTCCCCCTCTTCACCTCCCCCTCCCACCCAGCGGGCTCCCCGCCTTCACCTCCCCCCCCACCCAAGCGGGCTCCCCTCTTCACCTCCCCCCCCACCCCAGCGGGCTCCCCTCTTCACCTCCCCCTCACCCCAGCGGGCTCCCCTCTTCACCTCCCCCCACCCAGCGGCTCCCCTCTCCACCTCCCACCCCCCCCCACCCCAGCGGGCTCCCCCTCTTCACCTCCCACCCCCCCCCACCCCAGCGGGCTCCCCTCTTCAGCTCCCTCCCCCACCCCAGCGGGCTCCGCTCTTCACTTCCCTCCCACCCACCCCAGCGGGCTCCGCTCTTCACTTCCCTCCCACCCACCCCAGCGGGCTCCCCTCTTCACTTCCCTCCCACCCACCCCAGCGGGCTCCCCTCTTCACTTCCCTCCCACCCATCCAGCGGGCTCCCCTCTTCACCTCCCTCCCTCCCACCCCGGCAGGCTCCCCATTTCACCTCACCCACCACGGCGGACTCCGCTCTTCACGTCCCTCCTACCCACACCGGCGGGCTTTGCTCTTCACCTCCCCACCCACCCCATTGGGCTCCCCTCTTCACCTCCTCCCCACCCCAGCAGGCTGCCCTCTTCATCACCTCCCCTTCCCTTGCGGGCTCCCCTCTTCACCTTCTTACCCACCCCAGTGTGCTTCTTTCTTTGCCTCCCCCCCCCCCACTGCATCTGGTTACCCTCTTCACCTCATCCCCCCACCCCACTGTCTCCCCTCTTCATCACCCCCCTCCCCTGCGGGCTCACCTCTTAACCTCTCTCCCTCCCAGCCCGGCGGGCTCCCTTCTTCACCTCTTTTCTCACCCACTCCGGCAGGCTCACCTCTTCACCTCCCTCCCCCACCCACCCCGGCGGGCTCCCCTCTTCTCCTCCCTCCCGCCCACCCCTGTTGGCTTCCCTCTTCACCTCCATCCCGCCCTCACCGGCGGGCTCCCCTCTTCACCTCCATCCCATCCACCCCAGCGGGCTCCCCTCTTCCCCTTCCCCCCCCACCCCAGCAGGCTCCACTTTTCAACTTTCCCCCCCACCCCAGCGGGCTCCCCTCTTCACCTCCCCACCACCCCAGCGGGCTCCCCTCTTCACCTCCCCCACCCAGCTTTCTCCCCGCTTTAACCACCTCCCCTACCCCAGTGGGCTCCCTTCACCTCCGCCCCACCCCAGTGGGCTCCCCTCTTCAGCTCCTCGCCCACAGCAGCGGGCTCCACCTCCTCGCCCACCCAGCGGGCTCCCCTCTTCACCTCCTCGACCACCCCAGCGGGCTCCCCTCTTCACCTCCTCGACCACCCCAGCGGGCTCCCCTCTTCACCTCCCTCTCTCCCAACCCGGCGGGCTCCCCTCCAACACCTTCACACCCACTCCGGCGGGCTCCCCTCTTCCACTCCTCCCACCCACTCCGGCGGGCTCCCGACTTCACCTCCCTCCCACCCACTCCGGC
This sequence comes from Narcine bancroftii, assembly GCF_036971445.1. Taxonomy (NCBI): domain Eukaryota; kingdom Metazoa; phylum Chordata; class Chondrichthyes; order Torpediniformes; family Narcinidae; genus Narcine; species Narcine bancroftii. The sequence continues at coordinate 200,669,791 of NC_091472.1, forward strand.
GGGCTCCCCACTTCACCTCCCTCCCACCCACTCCGGCGGGCTCCCCTCTTCACCTCCCTCCCACCCACCCCCGGCGGCCTCGCTTCTTCACCTCCCTCCCCACCAACCCGGCGGGCTGGCCTCTTCACCTCCCACCCAGCCACCCCGGCGGGCTCCCCTCTTCAACTCCCTCCCACCCACCCCGGCGGGCTCTCCTCTTCACCTCCTCCCTCCCTCCCTCCCACCCCGGCAGGCTCCCCATTTCACCTCACCCACCACGGCGGACTCCGCTCTTCACGTCCCTCCTACCCACACCGGCGGGCTTTGCTCTTCACCTCCCCCCCCCACCCCAGCGGGCTCCCCTCCTCACCTCCCCCCCCCACCCCAGCGGGCTCCCCTCCTCACCTCCCCCCCCCACCCCAGCGGCTCCCCTCCTCACCTCCCCCCCACCCCAGCGGGCTCCCCTCTTCACCTCCTCCCCTACCCCAGCAGGCTCCCCTCTTCACCTCCCCTACCCACCCCAGCGGGCTCCCCTCTTCACTTCCCTCCCACCCAACCCGGCGGGCTCCCCTCTTCAACTCCTCCACCCACCCCGGCGGGCTCCCCTCTTCACCTCCCTA